>NW_020837981.1:247127-250397 GCF_003676395.1 Aethalodelphis obliquidens | reverse complement strand
TTCTGAACTCTGTACGTGGGTGTGCTGCCCAGCTCGCCTAGTTCTGACTCTGTACGTGCTGTACTGCCCAGCTCGCCTAGTTCTGAACTCTGTGCGTGGGTGTACTGCCCAGCTCGCCTAGTTCTGAACTCTGTACGTGCTGTACTGCACGTGCTGCTTTGTGGCCCTTGGTGTCTTAGCTCTGTGTCCATGAGATTCTTTCATCTCGTGGATATGGCTTTTTAAAAATAATTTTTATAGCTTTACCTACTTTAAATAAAAACCTACTCAATGGCTGTGGAATATTCCTTAGAATGAGATGCATAGCTCATGTCTGCATCCTCTTGTGATGGCCTTCAGGTTGGTTTCGGGTTTGGCTCCTGCAGCTGCAGAGTCGTTGTGTGTCCCGGTCCAGTGCTCGTGGGTCTCTGTTTAACTGGGAGCAGCATGGTGGGTCCATGTGTGCACAGACTTCGCTGAGGCCAGATTGTTTCAGAAGTGGTTGCACCCCCGCTGGGTACCAGGCTTTCCATTGCTCCACATCCTGCTGATACTTGACACTGTGTCTTTAATATCTACCAGTCTGGTAGGTGTATGCATAGTTGTTTCTTATGGTTTTATTTCCTGGGTTATTAGTGAAGTTGTGCACCTTATTGCATTCATGGACTATTTCCTGTGGTTCTTTTAAAAGTTAAAAAAATTGTGGTCAAATACATATAACATAAAAGTTACCATCTTAACCATTCTTAAAAAAATTATTTTATTTTTGGCTGCATTGTGTCTTCATTGCTGCACGTGGACTTTCTCTAGTTGTGGTGAGTGTGGCCTACAGTGCACGGGCTTCTGGTTGCAGTGGCTTCTCTTGCGGAGCACGGGCTCTAGGCACACGGGCTTCTGTAGTTGTGGCACGTGGGCTCAGTAGTTGCGGCTCGCAGGCTCAGTAATTGTGGTGCATGGGCTTAGTTGCTCCACGGCATGTGGGATCTTCCTGGACCAGGGCTCGAACCCGTGTCCCCTGCATTGGCACCAGGGAAGTCCCCATCTTAACCATTTTTAAGTGCACATTTCAGGATCAGGAAGTGATTCACACTGTTGTGTAGCCACGACCACCATCCATCTCCAGAACTTTTTCATCTTGCAAAACTGAAACTGTCCCCATTAAACATTAACTCCCTGTTCCCCTTCCTGCAGCCCCTGGGACCTACCATCCTACTTTCTGCCTCTATAGATCTGACTGCTCTAGGGGCCTTATATGACTGGATCAAACATTATTTGTTTTTTGGTGTCTGCTTTATGTCACTGAGCATAACGCCCTGAAGTTTCATCCATGCTGTAGCCTGTGTCAGAATTTCCTTCCATTTTAGGCTAAATAGCATTCCATTGTATGGATGGACCATGTTTTCCTTCTCCATTCATCCGTTGATGGACACATGTAATATCTACATTAATCTCTCACGTCTTACAGTATTTGTGGAATAACTTCAGAAAGTCCTATGAATCAAAAGTCACTTGCCATTAACGTTTTTCTTAAACTTTTTATTTTGAAAAACGTCAAAGTTAAGAAAAAGGGAAGAATACACACGCGCTTCACTTGTGTTCAGGAATTAACGCTTTACGATATTCACTTTATCCCCTGTGTGTGTGCTGTGTGTGTGCATGTGCCTGTGTGCATACACTTGCTGTGCATGTGCTTGGGTATGTGTAGGTACATGTGTGCATTTGCACACACATGTGTTAGTGTGTGCATGGGCATATGTGTGCTATGCATGTGTGTGCATATACTTACGTTGTGCAGGTGCATATGTTAGTGTGTGTGCTGTGCATGCCTGTGCGCACACCTGTGTGTTTGCCAGAACCACTTGCAAGTTGGTTGCAGACTTAATTAGGCCCCAGATACCTCAGCACACACCTGCTCAAAGAATCCTGTGTAGCCATGTAAAGGTCACGGATCTCGGGCATTTAAATGGATGGAGCAGGATGTCCTAACGCAGAGTCTGTCTTCCAGTCGCTGTAACTATCTCAGTAACGTCATTCACACCTTCTTGAAGCTCCATTCAGGGTCCAGCTTAGGCCCCCATTACATTCAGTGATCTGCCAGGGTCCCCTTTAAGCTACAACGTCACGGTTGGAGAGCCCAGCCAGGGCTGGGGGGGCCTCCCCAGCCTCCAGGCCCTGAACTTAGCTCCTGTGTTCCCATCACTCAGTAAGGCCCTGACTCGGATGGGGCCACCAGCTCTTTCCTCAGAGGGTCCCGTCACCCAACTAGGGGAGTTCATTCTCCCCAAACTCAGCATCAGGACTCGAGGGTGGACCACTGGGTCTCCTTCATGAGACCCTGTGCTTTTGAAAGAGCAGGCACTGTGTCATGGGCGTGATGGGCGGGTGGCGTGCGGCCCATGGTGGGCAGGCGGGCCGCCACGTGGAGATGGACAGGTGCCCTAGGAGCTCGGTCTGTGAGTTCTCCGCTCGGATGGCTTCTGTGCCCCAACCTCTCCACGTGTTCTCCCCTTGAAGACAGTGCAGTGCACGCTCTGGGCATCAGAGTAACTTGACTGGAAGCCCTCGGAGCCATCAGCCTTCCACTCGGAATCGGCTTGTGGGATGGACGGTCTTGCACAGGGTTCCAGTGCGGCCACCTCCTGCTAGGAGCTCGAGATGCTGGAATCAGGCCACTTCTGGTCTGTCCTTGCAAAAGACTAGGCTGTACTACAAGAAGCTCCTGGCTTACCCCGGGATCCTGACCATGATGTGACCAGAGAAATCTGTAACCTTTTTGTTTTGCATGTTGAAATGTTTAATGACAGAAAGATTTTGTTCAGTTTCCTGATGTGAGTCCGATGTTAATTTATTTTCCAAGAAATGTACATCCTAGTTCCCACACAACAGTGAGCCCCCTGTTCAGAGATGAGAACCCACGTGTGTGACCTGTGCCTCTTAGGAGATCAAACCTAAAGTAGTTTAAACCTGGCCAAGTTCTGTCTATGCCATAGATTTAGATCTCTCCATGCCCTGTCTAGATGGAGTATGTTTTCGACCTGACTGTGTGCTGTCTAGAAATGAGAACATGTAGAACAGACTGTGTTCTCCGTACCCTAGAACGTGGAGACCTGGGTAGAGACGCAGCCTGGCTTCAATCCTAGGAGCTTCAAGATGGAAGTGGAGACATGGGTAGAGACCTGGCCTCAGTCCTGGAGCTTCAGGGGAGATGTGGAGAGCAGAGTAGAGACCCAGCCTGGCCTCAGTCCTGGGAAGCTCTGGGCTTCTGTCTGCATGCCAGTGCTCAGATGTCTG
>NW_020837981.1:209875-222127 GCF_003676395.1 Aethalodelphis obliquidens | reverse complement strand
TGCTCCTCTTTCAGCCCTGCTGTTGGGGAGTTTTCTGCACACCTCGGAGAGCAAGGAAAGGGCCGAGCCTGCCAGAACCAAGGTACTGTGTTCAACTTTAGCCTGAAAGGTTTAAAACAGTGGAAATAACGTGGAACCAAAGTGAAACAGGAAGGGACTGACTTTCCTGGGACAAATGTCAGGCGTGGAGATGGAACCTGCACTTCTTTCTACAGTCCTAGGAGGTCCCAGGGACCCGGCTTGTTCACACGTTGGGAGCCCACGCTGCACAGCCACGGTGTCCTGACCAAGGTGGATGTGTGACCCCAGGTACAGGGTCTGGGGAGGTGGGGTCCCCCTGGTGAGTGTGGACGTGTGACCTCAGGTGCAGGGTCTGGGGACTGTGTGGTCTCACCCCATCTGCATGGGTCAGGATCACATATAGGGGGGAGACCCCATACCTGCTTTCTGCCTGCAGTGTGTCTTGTCCCCTCTGAGACTTCCAGCGTCTGAGTTGAGGGTTTTGCCATGATTCACCTGTGGTCCCTTTTCTGTTTATCTTGTCATGATCCTATGAGCACAGGCACCTTGGAACAAGCTGCTGCCTCATGTTCTGCTGAGTGAGCCGTAACCCTTGGTGGCCTAGTATTTACAACATGTCGTATATCAGATACATTTATACGGGTCACCACTGTGTGGTTCCCTGGGTCAGAGCTCAGGTAGCATAGACTAGCCGCGCTGAGAATGGTCCCTCACAAGCCATGGGGTGGCACCATGACGGCCCCTGCCGTGGGGGAGGGTGCTTGGGCCTCGCACATTTGTGACAAAGGGGAGTCATAACTGGAATCGCAAGAAGACATCATTTCAAAAGTTTATCATCTTCTAAGTGGACTAACAATACGTTACACACCCTTTACCATTGTTACCATTTAGGTGCGTGTTTCTGAGGCATCAGGTACATTCACCTTGTCATGGAGCCATCACACCATCCCTAGAACTTCTCATCTTGTAAACCCAAAATTTCACAACCTTGAAAGTCTCACTACCCACCCCCTCCTGCAGCCCTAGCAGCGTCGTCTACTCTGGTCCACGAGTTGTTGACTCCAGGCCCCCCATGTGGGTGGAATCCCGCAGTGTTTGCTGACGGGTCAGTTTGGAAGAGCTGACTTTCATTCTGAAGCTCTCTCTTTGCATCTGAAGAACTTGCATTCAGGTAGAAGCTGTAGGAGGGACAGCGTGTCCAGGGTGCAGATGAGCTAGGACCTGACCAGACACTTTTGAGACCCTCTGGTCCCATCTCTTGGGCTGTGCCTCAGCTGCATCATCGTGGTCCCTGCTGCTGCCCCTGGGATGCTGGTGCCGAGTGAGATTCCTCTGGTGCCCCTGCTGCCCTCCCCTCTTCCTGCCAGTTGGGGAGGGAGATGGCAGCTGAGTGGCCGTTGCTCCTGAGGCAGGAAGGAGCTTACAGGGCAGACACTCAGAGTGTGGGGTGTGATCCCCAGAGCACGCACCCCTCATAGGACACAGTGTCGGTGTGGTGGCAGGTGCTCAGGTTGCCTCATCACTAACATGGACTGTTCCCAAGATCCTGCTCAGGAGGGCGTGGTGGTTGGCCTGCGAAACCAGCGGCCCTGTTCCTATCCTGGAGCTCAGAGAGCAGGTCTACCATGAGCTCCGGATTCACCCTGGGTCTCAGCCGTCTCCTCTGTCCTGTCTTTGAAAACAGGAAAACGACTTCTACAGCTCATTGTCCGTAACATAGACCTGGTCCTGTCGATATTAGGGTTCTTTAATTTAGGCATCCTGGGATAGCAGGTGTTCTTAGCCCTAAAGAAGGAAAAGCTCATGAGTGTAAAAACATTTTCAGATGAAAGTAATATTTGATGACTATCTCTATACTACTTTGCTGTTGACTTCTCTGAGTCATAATTCTCCCGGTTTTAGACCTGATGGGATTATAGGGGAGTCAGAACTGAAATCTTCATAATCTGTGTATTTGTAGCTTCAGTATCATTGACGATCCACAGTTTCTATGGTTAGGGAAGTTATTGAGTTCATGTAAAGGATTCCCATTGATGATAGGGCAATTCAGATTAGAATGATGGCTGTAAATTGTTCAAATCTCTCTACTTGTGCATCTAGTGTATGCATCTGAGTCCGTCTAGTTGTCAATATTAGTGAAATAATATGGAGGACCAGAGAACTTATCCAAAAATAATTATTAATGTGATCATGAAAATGTAAAAGTTTTTCCATAATTGGTGATGTTGCATCTTGAGAACCTAGATGAAATGGATATGCCTTCGTGATATACAGGAGTTTTGCCTACGATTTAACTTTGACGGTTATGTAATTTTTGTTTTTACTGTTATCTCATTTATTGGGAAAGACATAATGATTATGCTGTTGGCTTGACACCGGTTGACAGGGACTTGATTTCTTCCTTCCTTATTTTAAATTAACATAGGTAGGGTCTTCAAACGTAGGATGTGGTGGAGGGCATCTGTCTAACCATTATAGTTTATAGTAGTAGTTTCCACTACTGAGACTTCTCGTTTCGATGCAAATCCTTCTCAGATTATGACGATTATTAGCATTACTGCTGACGATGAGAGGAATGAGCCTCTAGACAAAATGTTTCATGTTTTATGTGCCTCAGGGTAGTCAGAGTAATGCAGCGATATCCCTGAAAGGCCAGGAAAGTGCTGCGAGAAGAGTCATATTTACTACTACAAAGAGAGTTGGGAAGGGAATTTTTGCTCATGTTAAGTGTGTAACCTGAGAACAGTGGGAATCAGTGTAGGAAGCCTCCTGTAATAGTGGAGACTGCTCCCACTGACATTACATAATGGAATGTGCTACTACATAGTCTGTATCATGGAGGACAGTGTCCCAGGATGAACTGGCTAAGATGATTCCTGTCAAACCACCTACTGTAAGGAGAAAAATAAAGCCTAAAGCTCATAATATAGTGGGAGATCAAGTAATATGACCTCCGTGAAGAGTTGCAAATCAGCTAAATACTTTTACTCCTGTAGGAATAGAAATAATTTTGGTGGCTGATGTGAAGTGTGCTCAGGGGTCAACATCTTTCCCCACGGTAAACATCTGATGGACCCACAAGATAAATCCTAAAAAGCCAATGGACGTGATTCATAGTATTCCCATATATCTGAAAGGCTCTTTTTGTCCTAAGTAGTATGTAATGTTGTGGGATCATTCCAAACCCTGGTAGGCTACGAATAGAGACTTCTGGGTGACCAAAGAATCAAAACAGGTGTTGATAGAGGATTGGGTCTCCTCCTGCAGAGTCAAAGAAAGTAGTGTTTAGGTTTGTATCTGTTAACAGTATGGTAATTTAGGCTGCTAGGACTGAGAGTGACGATTATAGTAATATGGCTGTAGTTGGGGCAGATCATATAATGGTGTTTGGTGTGGGGATGTGTCTGCTGGTTTTATATTAAAGACTACAGTAATAATTTTTTTTTTTTTTTTTTTGCGTACGCGGGCCTCTCACTGCTGTGGCCTCTCCCGTTGCCGAGCACAAGCTCCGGACGCGCAGGCTCAGCGGACATGACTCACGGGCCCAGCTGCTCCGCGGCATGTGGGATCCTCCCGGACCGGGACACGAACCTGTGTCCCCTGCATCGGCAGGCGGACTCTCAACCACTGCGCCACCAGGGAAGCCCTATAGTAATAAATTTAATAGCACTAAGTATTGAAGAGATACTTGCTAAATGTTAGGAGAAAGTGGTTAGGTCGACAGAGGCTCCTGCATGGGCCTGATTGACGGCTAGAGCTGAATATACGGTTCCACCGGTACCAGCACCAGCTTCTACTGCTGATGATACCAGTAGGAGTAAGAATGAATGATGGGGGAAGTAACTAAAAGTTTATATTATTTATTCGGGGAAATGCTATACCAGGTGCCCCAGTTATTAGTGGGACAAGTCAGTTTCTGAACCGTGCAGTCGTAATGAGTACACCTCTAAAGGACATTATTACCAAGGCAGGGGCTGCTATGACTAGGCTACAGACTGCTCCTCTCCAAGTAGTGCTCCAGGTCAGCATAGCTCAGCCTGGATTAACAGACTGAAGGTGCTGCCTGCTATTCCAGCTCAAGAAACAAACTGTAAATGTGAGGTGCCGATAACTTTGTGATTTGTTGAACATCATCATCAGTTTACGAACAGAGGTAAAATGACTGAGCTAGCATTAGATTGTAAATCTAAAGAAAGAGATTGAGCCCTCTTTTTGCCAGACCCTGTGGTGAATCAACAAATTGCGTTACAAATTGCAAGCAGCAGCTTCAATCCTGCTGGTGCTTCTCTTGCCCCCCCTTTTTTTTCCTTAAAGGCTGGAGAAGTAGATTGAAGCCAGTTGACTAGGGTATTCACCTGTTAACTAAAATTTCCTGGGGTGTAAGCCCATCAATCTAGTAAGAATTTGGCTTAATTAAAATGTTTTATTTCCATTTAATTGATGTAGGATTGGGTCTTGCTTTCTTATTTTCAGGATTTAAGTAAATTGCACTTGCTTAGGGTTTTGAAAGCTCTTGGTCTACACTAATCTAAATTCCTAGTCCAGCACTGATAGAGTGGGTGTTAAGGGTAGTAATAGTGTAGATATTATGATTAGTAAGGATAGGAATGTTATTTTTTTAATGTTATTGAAGTATAGTTGATTTACAATGTTAAGTTCTGTACAGCAAAGTGACTCAGTTTTATATATATATATATATTTTTTTTTTTTTCTTTTTCATATTCTTTTCCATGATGCTTTATCCCAGGATATTGAATACAGTTCCCTGTGCTATACAGTAGGACCTTGTTGTTTATCCATTCTCTCTATATATTAGCTTTCATCTGCTAATTCCAATCTCTCAATCCATCCCTCCCACACCCACCCCCTTGTCAACCACAAGTCTGTTCTCTGTTTCTGTTTAGTAGGTATGTTCATTTATGTCGTATTTTAGATTCCACATATAAGTGATATATAGTATTTGTCTTTCTCTTTCTCATTTTGCTTAGTATGATAATCTCTAGGTCTATCCGTGTTGCTGCAAGTGGCATTATTTGTGTTTTTATGGCTGAGTAATATCCCATTGTGTATATGGACCACGTCTCCTTTATCCATTCATCTGTCAAAGGACATTTAAGTTGTTTCCATGTCTTGGCTATTGTAAACAGAGCTGCTGTGAATCTAGGGGTGCATGTATCTTTTCGAAATATAGTTTTGTCTGGGTACATGCCCAGAAGGGGGATTGCTGGATCATACGGAAACTCTGTTTTTAGTCTTTTGAGGAAACTCCATACTATTTTCCATAAGGGCCGCACCAAGAAGGTTATTTGTTTTGTATATTCTGTTTTATTTTAATGTTGTTTATTGAAGGGAATATAGTTAGTGATGTGGAGTATGTTAGCTGCAAGTAGAAATATATGCTGAGGACTGCTCTGATGGCTATTAGTGTGGTAGAATGTTGTTCTCATTTTTTTTTTTTTTTTTTTTGCGGTACGCGGGCCTCTCACTGCTGTGGCCTCTCCCGTTGCGGAGCACAGGCTCCGGACGCGCAGGCTCAGCGGCCATGACTCACAGGCCCGCGGCATGTGGGATCTTCCCGGACTGGGGCACGAACCCGTGTCCTCTGCATCGGCAGGCAGACTCTCAACCACTGTGCCACCAGGGAAGCCCTGTTCTCATTTTTGTGATCTCTTGGATAATTATTCATTTGGGTAAAAACCCTGATAGTGGTGGGAGACCTCCTAATGGTGCTACAATGGTGAGGATAAGTATTGTGATGGGAGGTGTTTTATTTCATGTGTGTGATAATGATCCTGCTGTTGTACATAAGCTGGGCATAAATAGTAAGAAGACAGAGTGATATTGTGATATAAATTAGCATGCTTAGGATTGTTATGGTTAGATTATACATTATAATAGCTGTTGTTCATCCCATATGGGCAATTGACAAGGAGGCTATAATTTTTCCTAGGTGATTATGGTTAAGTCTGCCTCAGCCTCCAATTATGATTCATAATATACCTATGATTAATAGTTTGTTTAGGTTGATGGATGGTGAGATTTGGTATAAAACTGAGAAGGGTGCAAGTTTGTTCTGATAATAGCATCTGGCCTGCTGTTCATGGAGTGACTTGTGTTACTTCAGGGACTGAGATGTGAAATGGGGAAAGACCTAATTTTATGACAAGGGCTATTGTTATGACGGTAGATGCTGTTGGATTAAAGATGTTTGTAATTCATTGTGTTCATTGACCAGAGTATATTAGATTAACAATATAGCCATTACAAGTAGTATTGATTTGGTAGATTGTTTTAGAAAATATTTGTTGGATGCTTCTATAGTTTATAGGTTAATGTTTTTATTAGAATGGGGATAACATTAACCAGTGTGGGCTTGTTACAATTATGGTTCCCGATATAACTGTCAGTAGAATGATAATAAAAACAATATGGTTTATTATTCCAGGAAGGATATAAAACAACATTTTGGGGGTATGGGCCTAATATCTTACTTTTGGTCCTTACTGTAGCATGTGGTGTAATGTGGTAGCATAGAGAATGTAAAACTCTTAAGAGTAGGTTCAATTCCTACTATTCTAGGAATAAGAGGGTTTAAACCTATATTATTTATTCTATCAAAGTAACTATTTTGTCAGACATATGTTTGTGGCGAGATGCCTGATGTGATTACAGATTGTGAAACCTCTCAGATACACAGAGCTAATATTAGTGGTAAAAAAAAATCTTTTATATAGAGATGTGTAAGTTGATCATATCAAAATTGTGGGTAGGATGCTCGAATTCCTAGAAAGCAGATTGTGAGGAGTGTTTTAATGATGACGCTGGCTGTATATAATTCTGGCACGTAGTGGTTGTAAAATGCTCCTGTAGGTAGGATTGTCGTGAACATGTTTATTATGATATTGACATATTCTCTAGGAAGAACAGGGTGAATGTGCCTGTGTTTTCTCCATTGAAGCCAAATACAGGTTTTGATTGTACGTTTGCAAAATCAAATGGCGCTTCATTGGATTTCTGCTACAATAATCAAATTCTGGGTAGGGGTCAGGATGGGAAAATTAGTCATAGGTGTTTTTTGTGCGATTACTGTTGAAAGTGTAAAGATCCACTTACCAGCAGGACTGATAAGAGAACAATTGCTAATGTTACTTCATATGAGATTGTGCTACTGCCTGCAGAGCTCTAATTAGTTCAGATTTTGAATCTGAAGCTCATCCAGATCAGAGGATGGAATAAATGGCTAGGCTTGATATAGCTAATATAAATAGTATGCCTAGGTTTATAGCAATTGGTGGAGAAGTTATGGGAAGAGGAATTCATACTGTGAGAGCCAGGGTTAAGGCTAGCACTGGTGCAATAATAAATACATAAACTGATGATCTTGACGGTCATAGTGGAGCTTTAATAAAGGATTTGACTGCATCAGCAATGGGTTGTAATAATCCACAGGGGCTGACCATGTTTGGCGCTTTCTGGATTTGCATACAGCCTAGGATTTTCCATTCAGTTAATGTAAGGACTGCTACAGCAAGTAAAATTGGGTAATTAGTGAAAGAATGTTGATTATAAACATATTCTTAGGAAGAGGACTTGAACCTCTGTGGATAAAGGTTTAAGTTTCACGCAGTTGCCGGGCTCTGCAAACCCTGACAAACCTTGCCTACAGTAGGGTATGTATAAATTAATTGAATGTAGATTATATCATCATTTAGTTCAAATACATTTTGTAAAGTAGGCCTTCTTTCTCTGGTCCTTTCTTATTGGGAGAAATCTATAGTAGATAGAAACCGACCAGGATTATTCCAGTCTGAACTCAGATCATGTAGGACTTTAACTGTTGAACAAAGAGACCATTAATAGCAGTTAAACCATTGCAATGTCCTGATCCAGCACCAAGGTCGTAAATCCTGTGGTTGATATGAACTCTAGAATAGGATTGCACAGTTATCCCTAGGATAACTTGTTCTGTTGATCAGTGTTTTAGAACAATAGGCAATAAAGCATTCTGACTAGTTGGTCTAAATTTTAACCACTAGGAGGTTATTTTATTCTCCAGGGTCACCCCAACCAAAACTGTTAATCCATTTAAAGCTATGTTATCCTTTAAAAGGTCAGTTGTTTATATTTTTGGATTAATGAATTAATTTAAGCTCCATAGAGTCCTCCCATCTTACATTATTCCCGCCTCTTCACAGGAAGGTTAATTTCACGGATTGAGACAGTAAAAGCGTTGTATGACCAGTCATGCAAGTCCTTATTTAGAGAACAAATGACTATGCTACCTTTCCACACTCAGGATACCACAGCCCTTATTAAACAGATGTCATTAGGCAGGAAGTGCCTCTAATACCGCAAGTGCTAGAGGTAATGTTTTTTATAAGCAGGCAGGGTTTGTGATTCCCAAGTTCCCTTTACTTCTTAAAATCTTTTCGTAAATGCATACTTGTGTTGGGTTAACAGTGTTTGAATAGGTTA
Source organism: Aethalodelphis obliquidens (assembly GCF_003676395.1). Taxonomy (NCBI): domain Eukaryota; kingdom Metazoa; phylum Chordata; class Mammalia; order Artiodactyla; family Delphinidae; genus Aethalodelphis; species Aethalodelphis obliquidens. The sequence goes on along the minus strand of NW_020837981.1, from coordinate 213,631 downwards.
AGTATTAGTTTAGGTTTACTTTGTTGTTAACTATCAGTGGGTTATCTGTTCTGATATAAGCTTATGCAAGGAGAAATATTTCTTGTTACATTAAGAGTATTGTTTCTATTAATGAATAGATTAGTCCAGTATAAAATTAGGAGTTGCTCTATTTATTAATATTAAGATGAATGTGTGTGTGATTGACCTTGAATGCTTTCTTAATTGGCTGCTTTTAAGCCAACTATGGTATTGTTTATGCTTATCGTCTAGAGAAGGTTGTACCCTTTATCTAGAAAGCTGCAGTGTTTTAGAATGACACTTAAAATTAGAGTAAAAGTCTTTTTCTAAAAAAATATTTAAAGTTGAACTAAAATTCCTTTCTGAACAACCAGCTGTCACCAGGCTTGTTAGGCTCGTCACCTCTACTCACACGTCTTCTCACTAGTTTGCCATTTAGATGAGTTTGTTCTTGTACACTGTTCCTAAGTAGCTCATCTGGTATCAGGGAATTTAACTTAAGTTCTCTGTAAAGTTTTCTAGTTAAATCATTATTCAAAAGGTAAAAGGGGTAGTAAGTTTTTTTGGTACTTTTCATGCTTCTTTCATCATTCCCTTATGGTACTTTATATCAACAGATTTAAATTTCTGTCTTCATACATTAGATGTTGACTGAATGTTTTATTTAGTTTACTTATGATAGTTGAATTTGGTGGGAAGTTTGAACTACTTTTAGTAAAAAGTGTTCATGCAGTATGAAATGTCCTGGGTGTAAACTAGGTGCTTTTCTTTAAGCTGCACTTTGATTCATCCAAGCACTTTCCAGTCTGCTCACCTTCCAGTATGCTTACAGTTTATCTCCTGTTTTATGTTTGGTACTTCGTAATAGGTTATGAAAGATTTTCTGTATTTGAGGAGAGTGATGGGCAATGTGTGTGCGCTTCATGGCCTGGCCCGATTCAATTAAGCACTATGTTCTTAATTTACTACTAAGTCCTCCATTGTTTTTTTTATTTCATAGAAACTTTTGTATAAATTATTTTGTTTCTGAGGCAGAAAATGTAGCCCACTTCTTCCTCCCCCATAGGCTTCACCTTGACCTGTCGTTTTTGTCTGATAATTATGCTTACTATTGTTCTTTACCAGGGTTTTCTGAGGATGGTGGTATATAGGGCTGGTGAGGTTTATCAGAGTTTATCAATTATAGAACAGGTTCCTCTGGAGGGGTGTGAAGCACTACCAAGTTCCACTTTTAGGATTATGCTAGTAATATTCTGGTAATTTTGTTACAATTACTTTGATATAGGGCTAAGCATTGTGGGACATCTAATTCCAGTTTGGATCTTAGCTGTCATGTAATCAGAAATGTTAAAGCACTTTGATAGCTTATTTTTATTTTAGCTATGGCTTTGTACAGCTTAGCTAGGGCTTTGTCTGGTGGTAATTTTTAACATGCTTTATGCTGGATTTCTTAATAAATATGGGTTAATCTTATGACCAGGGTGGCTGATGCAAAATTTACCAACCCTGATTCTTTTTTTAAATATAAATTTATTCATTTTATTTATTCATTTTTGGCTGCGTTGGGTCTTAGCTGCTGTGCGCGGGCTTTCTCTAGTTGTGGCGAGGGGGCTACTCTGTTGCGGTGTGCGGGCTTCTCATCGTGGTGGCTTCTCTTGTTGCAGAACATGGGCTCTAGGCGTGTGGACTTGAGTAGCTGTGGCTCACTGGCACTAGACCGCAGGCTCAGTAGTTGTGGCGCACCGACTCAATTGCTCTATGGCGTGTGCGATATTCCCGGACCAGGGCTCAAACCCAAGTCCCCTGCATTGGCAGGTGGATTAACCACTGCGCCACCACGGAAGCCCCCTAATTCTTAGCAGAACTTAAGCTTTCTTTTATGGCTTAATTTTTAATTCCCACGGGGGCGAAGTTAAGCAAGGTCTGAGCTACTGTTTAGTGTGCTGGATGCCTGCTCCCTTAAATCTTTTGATTTAGAGGCATTCTCAATGGATGCAGACCTCCATGTGTAATTTTATTAGAAATTGGTAGGCTGGGACCACACCTATGAATTTATGGAGTTGGCAAATTCATCTAGGCATTTACAGAACCTGACTTATTAAGCTACATCAACAGGTTGAGTAGGCCTTTGTACGTATAAGATTTATGTATTTATGTGATATATTGGCATTCAGTGTAGTAGTTTGGGTTGTGTTACAATTAGTGTTGAAATATTTAGTATTTTTTCTTTTAAAGATTATTAAATGTACTTTTTTTTAAGGTGCATGGCAGAACTAGGGAGGCATCTTTCTTTGTAAGACTACTATAAGTAATTGATTGGTATTATTAGGAGGCTACTTTGTAGTTATACTAACTTTGGATTGGTGAAGGACAGTATGTTGTTAGATGAGTTACCCAACTCTTACGTAGTTCTGTGCTTTGCCTTGTTTGGGGGGTTCGGCAGGGCCACGATGGCCTACAAAATATGAGATTTAGTGTTAGGTAGAAGCGTTTGATTAAGGAAGCTGTTTACCTGATAAACATGTGCATATGTATGTGTCTAAATGCTCTGTCTGGTGATTGTGGACTCAGGAACACATTATAGTTGATTATGTTGGTAAATAACATTCAACTTAAGCTCAGTTACAAGTTGCTTGACTGTGTTAAGGCCTCTGATGGCACAGCTGAGTCACAGCATCCCCCACAATTAAATGATACCAAATGCATGAAACCAGTTATGTGTGAGCATAAGCTGGTTTGATAGTCCAGCCAGATGTCTTATTTAAAGGGAAAGAGTGGGCAGTTTTAGGTGTGATGGCCCCAACGTAAGAACCAGATGCCAGATATAATTCATTTCTAGAAATCCCCGTGGTTCTTGGGCCCAGAACGAGGAGAGAGGCATGTTTCAGTGGGTTGATGGTGTATCAAGGCTTTTGGTTAAGCTCTGGTTATTGGTTATGATAAGCATGTTGCCTGGAAATGTTTGGACATAATGTGGTATGTACAACTAATTAACATGTCTTATATGATAACGATCACTTCAATTACCCCTTTGAATATTTCATAGGGACTGGAATCTAATATGGATTGAAATGTTTAATGTGTCCTGTAGTATCAGTAGGCTGATGTACATGCTTATAGACATGGGGTAGATAATTAATACATGATTACAGGATCATGTATTATGGTAAGGTGTATGTATCAAACTTATTTATGTGGAAGAGCGTGTATGTACAAAGTACATAGTAATGTCAGCTTTTATGATGTCATTTTTTAATACTTACACAATACTTAAAGATAGTGTTAATGTCCCGTAAGCAAATTGTTCAGGGAATTCTTTAAGTAGAATTTCAGCTTTGGGAGTTGAAGGTGGAGCTGGAGCTTCTTGAGTCTTAGGCGGATAAGTTGTTCTCCTTTTCTGATTTACAAAACCAAGACTTTTCTTTTTAAGAGATTATTTTCAATAATACTTGTTATTGGTATAAGGACAAAAATGAAAAGAAAGTATAGAATAGATGCTAGTTAGGGTTTGTGCAGCCAGAAAAGGAAACCGAAGCTGAGACCGACGCAGCCCAAGGTTTATTCTGTGGCCAAGGAATGAAGAAGCGAGACCTTAGTTCACAGATCAACTTCTCACCCACGGGGGTGAGAGGGATTCGATTTTAAAGAGTGAAGAGTGAAGGGAGGAGGAGTGAGGCTAACGACGGGGAGACAGATGCATTAGTCTACCGGGGAAGGGGCAGCGTTTTCCTGGAAATGGGGTGCACCCCCTTTCTA
>NW_020837981.1:38993-209475 GCF_003676395.1 Aethalodelphis obliquidens | reverse complement strand
TCTGACCAGAGTTACTGACATACCTGCAACAGGCTTTATTTGTAACTGCACATACTCCCCTTTTCTCAGCCAGGAGATAATTAAGCACTTGCCTGTTGTCAAGAACAACATCTGCTAGTGAGTCTAGGGAAGTACGGAGGCCTTGTAAGGCATCCCCCATATTTTTAGATAAGTCCTTAAGGGCCAGCGTTGAGATTGTGTAGAGTGGTTTCATGCTATGTGAAACCTCCACAGGAAGCCACCAGTGTGAGGGCAATCTATACTTCTGCCAGAATGAGATCTATTGCCCTTTTATCTCAGGGTTGGGTGATATCATGAATGGTTATACCTAGGTTCCTGGAACACAGCTGGCCTAGCATGCATTGTGCACAAATTGGGGACTACCTAAACAAGGGTAGCCTAGAGCCCAACCTGGAGAAGGGTAGGAGTTAGGGTTGTTCTTATGGGGCAATTGGTTTACTCTCAGGCCACAAAGGAAGAGGTACCCAGGGGGACTGCATGCCTGGTGCACTTCTGAGGAGTTGAACCACCTCCATAAGTGGCTAGCCCAAGACGGGGTGCCCTTGCAGTGTGGGGAGAGAGGCCCACCTGCACAGCAGGGGTCACTGGGGTATTCTTGACTAGTGGTTTTCCCCCAGGCCTCAGGAGGGCCATATACTAAACACCAGACAACCAGTGTCTTCCCTCCCCAAAGAGTACATTTCCCATCTGGTCCTTGTGTGTATTCATGGAGTCAGTGTGGAGGGCACCAGTAGGAGAAATTTCCATAGAAGTCAATCCCGGGGCACTTAATTGTGGGGCAATGGAAGAAGCACTGATCAGAGTCCAGATCAGCCACACGGTGTTACTGGAAGTTCCGCCCTTTGGTAGAGGCTGTTGATAGGGGCAGTGGCAGCAAGACCGGTAGACAGATGGCACTGTAGCGTGAGTGCTCTGTACTCCTTAGAGGTGTTGATGCGAGGGGTGAGCTCCGTTAGGGATGACATATGAACTTCAAGAGGGGTAGGATTAGCAGACCTGTTAAGCAAGGTGAGAGTGAGGCTGTCATTCGTAGGAGTAAAATGTGATAGCTTTAATCCATAGGCATCACCTTGTGGGTGGGGGTGACAGACCAGCACTGGGATGGATTTTGTCCACGGGCTGTGATCCTCAAGAAATTTACTACTGCACTGAATTCGCATTCCGCGTGGATACTTATGAGGCAGAGCAGAGAAGGAAAGGAAGAACAGACAATAATGGCCACTCATGCTGCCACCTGTATTAATATCCCCTATATCCAGCATGGACAGAGATGTTTGCCAGAGGAAGGGGTTTCACAGAACAGCAGAGCCAAGTAAGACAAGGGCAACTACTCAGCCTGTCTGTCCCATTACTTATTGGTAAATTCGTCCTTTTGAAAAGTAATTTAAGGTCTGTGACAGGTTCACAGATATATTGAATGGGTGCCCCAGTAACTTCCTCAGGCACAGGTCTATGCCCTGTAATTGTAAGGCAGAATGAGTGGTCACTGTTACTAGATAAGGTCCTATCCGCTTGGGGTCTAACTGGTCTTGTGGATTTCCAGCCTTCCAGGTTTTCAAATAAAGCCAATCCCCAGGGGAGCAAGGATGTAAAACCGTGTCAGAAACGGAAGGCAGCTCTGGATTCCTGCAGGCATGTAAATCTGATTACTTCCCCTCCCTGTAAGGTATATTTCCATCGGTCCATAGCCCTAAGTTTCGTCTTGGAGCTGGGTCCTTCAGGAATGGGCCTCCCATGCATAGGCTCCTAAGGATTCAACCTGAGCTTTCCTTTAGGGGCTACTTGCATTCTCAAAAGTGCTACAGGGAGAAGCAAGATCCAGGGTTGATGAGTGTCTTGACAAAGTTTGGTTAAGTTTCTTTTGAGGGTTTGATTTGTTCTACTTTTCCTAGGGACTGTGGTCTCCAAGTGGAGTATAAACCCCATGTATACCTAGAGCTTAGACTCCCTTAGTAATTCGGGAAAGGCAGGCCCACTGTCACTCTGGATGGACTTACGGAGCCCAAACCGAGGGATTATTTCCTTAAGTAGGGTCTTAGAGACCTCCAAGGCAGTCTCAGTTTGGGGGCGGGGGGAATGCCTCCATCCACCGGGAGGTGTCACTAAAACCCAGCAAATGTCTAAAAGTTCCTTGTGCCCAGGGCCTGACTGTAAAATCACTTTGCCAGTCTTGACCTGGATATGTGCCTCTAAACTGGGTGGGGGGTCACTCCATTGACCTTGGGGTTGGGGCAGGGGAGTGTTGGGCTTATTCCAGAGGCAGATAGGGCAAGCTTCAACCACCTGTTTAAGGAGATTATGGACACTGGGAGTAGTCATGCATTTGATGAACCACTGATACAGGGCCTCCTGCCTGTAATGTGTGCTCTGGTGAGCTTGCCTGGTGGCCTGCAGGGTAACAGCTGATGGGAGGAACCGCTGCCCATGACCATTAACCATCCATCCCAGATATTCTGGGCTTTTAAAATAGCCCCATCTCAAAGCCTTTTCCCTTTCTTCTGGGGTACATATGGGAGTGTAGGAGTTAAGGTCTGGGTGAGCTGGTAGGAGTGGCATTTGAAGTCCGTCCCCATCCTCAGCTACTTGTTTAGCTGCCATGTCTGCTCTGTTAACTCTTTGTTTTTTGCTTCTCCCTTTAGTTGGCCTCTGCAGTGAATAACTGCTACCTCCTTTGGCAGGCGTATAGCCTCCAGCAGCTGCATAATTTCCCTCCATTCTTTTTTTTTATTGGAGTATAATTGCTTTACAATGTTGTGCTATACAATGATGTGAATCATCTGTATGTATACATATATCCCCTTCCTCTTGGACCTCCCAATCCCGCACTTCTAGGTCATCACAGAGAACCGAGCTGAGCTTCCTGTGCTTTATAGCAGGTTCACACTAGCTATTTTACAGGTAGTGTATCATGTCAGTCCTAATCTCCCAATTCATCCCACCCTCCTTCCCCCCCCCCCCCCCATGTCCACATTATTCATTCTCTACGTCTGTGTCTCTATTCCTACCACGGAAATAGGTTCATCTGTACCCTTTTGCTAGATCCCACATACACACGTTAATACACAGTATTTGTTTTTGTCTTTCTGACTTACTTCACTCTGTATGACAGATTCTAGGTCCATCTGCCTCAATACAAATAACTCAATTTCGTTCCATTTTATGGCTGAGTAATATTCCATTGTAGATATATACCAAATCTTCTTTATCCATTCATCTGCTGTTGGACATTCAGGTTGTTTCCATGTGCTGGCTGTTGTAAAGAGTGCTGCAATGAACACTGGGGTACACGTGTCCTTTTGATTACGGTCTTCTCAGTATATATGCCCACTAGTGGGATTGCTAGGTCATATAGTAGTTCTATTTTTAGTTTTTTAAGGAACCTCCATACTCTTTCTCCATAGTGGTGGTCTCAATTTATATTCGCACCAACAGTGCAAGAGGGTTCCCTTTTCTCCACACCCTCTCCGGCATTTACTGTTTGTAGATTTTTTGATGATGGCCATTTTGACCGATGTGAGGTGATACCTCATGTAGTTTTGATTTGCATTTCTCTAATGATTAGTGATGTTGAGCACCTTTTCATGTGCCTCTTGGCCACCTGTATGTCTTCTTTGGTGAAATGTCTATTTAGATCTTCCACCCATTTTTTGATTGGGTTGTTCTTTTGATATTGAGCTGCATGAGCTGTCTGTATATTTTGGAGGTATACCTGGTCGGTTGCTTCATTTGCCTATATTTTCTCCCATTCTGAGGGCTGTTTTTTGTTTTGTTTGTTTATAATTTCCTTTGCTGTGCAAAAGCTTTTAAGTTTAGGTAACCCATTTGTCTTTGTTTTTATTTTCATTACTCTAGGAGGTGGGTCAAAAAAGATTTTGCTGTGGTTTATGTCAAAGAGTGTTCTTCCTATGTTTTCCTCTAAGAGTTTTATAGTGTCTGGTCTTACATTTAGGTCTCTAATCCATTTTGAGTTTATTTTTGTGTATGGTGTTAGGGAGTGTTCTAATTTCATTCTTTTCCATGTAGCTATCTAGTTTTCCCAACACCACTTATTGAAGAGGCTGTCTTTTCTCCATTGTATATTCTTGCCTCCTTTGTCATAGATTAGGTGACCATAGGTGCTTGGGTTTATCTCTGGGCTTTCTCTCCTATACCACTGATCTATATTTCTGTTTTTGTGCCAGTACCATACTGTCTTCACTACTGTAGCTCTGTAGTACAGTCTGAAGTCAGGGAGCCTGATTCCTCCAGCTCCGTTTTTCTTTCTCAAGATTGCTCTGGCTATTCGGGGTCTTTTGTGTTTCCATACAAATTATAAAAGTTTTTGTTTTAATTTGGTGAAGAATGCCATTGGTAATTTAATAGGGATTGCATTGAATCTGTAGATTGCTTTTGGTAGTCATTTTCACAGTACTGATTCTTCCAATCCAAGAACATGGTATATCTCTCCATCTGTTTGTATCATCTTTAATTTAGAGTTTTCTGCATGCAGGTCTTTGGCCTCCTTAGGTATTTTATTCTTTTTGTTGCAATGGTAAATGGGAGTGTTTCCTTAATTTCTCTTTATGATCTTTTGTTCTTAGTGCATAGGAATGCAAGAGATTTCTGTGCATTAATTTTGTATCCTACAACTTTACCAAATTCATTAGTTTTCTCGTAGCCTCTTTAGGATTCTCTATAGTATAGTACAGTACCATGTCATCTGCAAACAGTGACAGTTTTACTTCTTTTCCTCATTTCTTTTTCTTCTCTGATTGCCGTGGCTAGGACTTTTGAATATGAGTGGCGATAGTGGACATCCTTGTCTTGTAGCTGATCGTAGTGGAAATGCTTTCACTTTTTTACCTTTGAGAATGATGTTTGCTGTGGGTTTATCATATATGGCCTTTATTATGTTGAGGTAGGTTCCCTCTATGCCCACTTTCTGGAGAGTTTTTATCATAAACGGGTGTTGAATTTTGCCAAAAGCTTTTTCTGCATCTATTGAGATGATCATATGGTTTTTATTCTTTAATGTGTTAATATGGTGTATCACATTGATTTGTGTATATTGAAGAATCCTTGCATCTCTGGGATAAATCCCACTTGACCATGGTGTATGATCCTTTTAATGTGCTGTTGGATTCTGTTTGCTAGTATTTTGCTGAGGATTTTTGTGTCTACGTTCATCAGTGGTATGGCTGTAATTTTCTTTATGATATCTTTGGTGTTGGTATGAGGGTGATGGTGGCCTCGTAGAACGAGTTTGGGAATGTTACTCCCTCTGCAATTTTTTGGAAGAATTTGAGAAGGATAGGTGTTAGCTCTTCTCTAAATGTTTGATAGAATTCACCTGTGAAGCCATCTGGTCCTGGAATTTTGTTTGTTGGAAGATTTTTAATTACACTTTCAATTTTATTACTTGTGATTTGTCTGTTTATATTTTCTATTTCTTCCTGGCTCTGTCTTAGAAAGTTGTACCTTCCTAAGAATTTGTCCATTTTTTCCAGGTTGTCCATTTTATTGGCATATAGTTCTTTGTAGTAGTCTCTTATGATCCTTGTATTTCTGCAGTGTCTGTTGTAACTTCTCCTTTTTCATTTCTAATTTTATTCATTTGAGTCCTCTCCCTTTTCTTCTTGATGAGTCTAGCTAATGGTTTATCAATTTTGTTTACCTTCCTAAAGAACCAACTTTTAGTTTTTTTGACCTTTGCTATTATTTTCTTCCTTTCTGTTTCATTTATTTCTGCTCTGATCTTTATGATTTCTTTCCTTCTACTGACTTTGGGTTTTCTTCTTCTTCTCTGGTTGCTTTAGGTATGAGGTTAGATTGTTTGAGATTTTTCTTGTTTCTTGAGGTGAGACTAAATTGCTATAAACTTCCCTCCTAGAACTGCTTTTGCTGCGTCCCGTAGGTTTGGGGTTGTCATACTTTGTCATTTATTTCCATGTATTTTTTATTTCCTCCTTGATTTCTTGAGCGAGCTCTTGGTTATTTAGCAGTGCAGTGTCTAGCCTCCATGTGTGTGGGTTTAATTTTTTTCCTGTAATTGATTTCTAATCTCAGAGTGCTGTGGTTGGAAAATATACTTGATACATTTTCAGTTTTCTTAAATTTACCAAGGCTTGATTTGTGACCCAAGATGTGATCTATCCTGGAGAACATTCCGTGAGCACTTGAGAAAAAAAGTTCCACTTTTGGGTGGAAGGTCCTGTAAATATCCATTAAATCTATCTGGTCTGTTGTGTCATTTAAAGCTTGTGTTTCCTTATTTTCTGTATGGATGATCTATTAGTGTAAGTGGGGTGTTAGAAGTCCCCCACTATTATTGTGGTACTGTCAATTTCCCCTTTTATGGCTATAAGCACTTGCCTTATGTATTGAGGTGCTCCTATGTTGGATGCATAAATATTTATAATTGCTTTATTTTCCTCTTGGATTGATCCCTTGAGCATTATGTAGTGTCCTTCCTTATCTCTTGTAACCGTCTTTATTTTAAAATCGCTTTCATCTGATATGAGTACTGCTACTCCAGCTTTCTTGTGATTTCAATTTGCATGGCATATCTCTTTCCATCCCCTCAACTTTCAGTCTGCATGTGTCCCTAGGTGTGAGGTGAGTTTCTTGTAGACAACACATATGGGTCCTGTTTTTGTATCCATTCAGCCAGTCTGTGTCTTTTGGTTGGAGCATTTAATCCATTTACATTTAAGGTAATTATTGATATGTATGTTCGTATTACCATTTTCTTAATTGTTTTGGATTTTTGTGGGTCTTTTTCTTTTGTGTTTCCTGCCTAGAGATGATCCTTTAGCATTTGTTGTAAAGCTGGTTTGGTGGTGGTGAATTCTCGTAGCTTTTGCTTGTCTGTAAAGCTTTTGATTTCTCCCTCGAATCTGGATGAGAGCCTTGCTGGGTAGAGTAATCTTGGTTGTAAGTTTTTCCCTTTCATGGCTTTAAATACATCCTGCCACTCCCTCTGGCCTGCAGTTTCTGCTGAGAAATCAGCTGATAACCTTATGCAAATTCCCTTGTATGTTATTTTTTTCTTTTCCCTTGCTGCTTTTAATATTTTTTCTTTGAATTTAATTTTTGTTAGTTTGATTAATATCTCGTTTGTTTGTTCTTTAGTTCTTCTAGGTCTTTGTTAAAGACCTTGATCTGTGCCTCCATTCTATTTCTGAGATTTTGGATCATCTTTACTATCATTACTCTGAATTCTTTTTCAGGTAGGTTACCTTGCTCCTTCATCTGTAACATAGTCTGTTGTCTCTTTTTTTGATGGGTGGGACTGCGTTCCTGTTTTACTGTTTGTTCGGCCTGAGGCTTCCAGCACTGGAGTTTGCAGGCAGTTGGGTAGAGCTGGGTCTTGGTGCTGAGATGAGGACCCTCTGGGAGATCTCACTCTGATTAATATTCCCTGGGGTCTGAGGTTCTCTGGTAGTCAAGCAGTTTGGACTCTGTGCTCTTACCACAGCAGCTCAGGCCCGACTTCTGGCCTGGGAACCAAGATCTCACAAGCTGCACAGCAAAAGAAAAGAAGGCGCAGTACAATAACAAAGAATAAAAAATATATTAAGAAAAATAAAAATATAATTGAAACAACTACAACTAGGCAAAACAGAACCACAACATAAAAACAGAAAAAAAGGGGGGCGGGAACAAGCCCAAAGGAGCAGAATAACAAAGTATAAAGATTAAAATGTAATTAGAAAAATAAAAAATTAGAAAAAATATAAATGAATCAACTAGAAGGTGAAACAACCACAACCTGAAAGAAGAAAAAAAAAAGAAAAATGCCAGACAAGGCCTTGGCTGTGGAGGCAGAGTTTAGACAGGGAGTGGAACTTAGGCAGCAGCGGGCTTTAGTGGGGGCAGCAGGGCCTAGGCTCAGGTCCTTGTAGCTGGAAAAAGCCTTGGGGGTGGGACCTAGGCAGGGAAAAGCAGCATGGCCTGAGGGGTGCCTTGCACTGTGGAGTTTGGAGATAAAGGGGTGTGTGGGCAGGGTTTAGGCCCAGCAGGGTTGGAGGGGGTCTTAGGGTGCTGGGTGTAGGGGTGGGGCTTAGGCTTTGTGCAGCAGGAAGGAGACTCTGAGGGTGGAGCATTAGTCCTGGGAGCCCAAGAGGCTCCCTGGGTGCCCAAGAGGGCAGGGGAAGCACTTGTTGCTCCCTTCCATTCCTTTGCTCTCCTGAGGGTCTCCCCTGTCACTGCTGAACCCCTAATGTGGGTGGGCCCCAGTGGGTGTAGAAACTCCTCCCCTCTCAGAGGCACCTGTCCCCTCAGTCTGGTCTTTACTTTTGCTCCCCCTTCCCTCCCTCCCACTCCCTCAAGACCCACATGGCTGAAGGGGGCCTTGGTGGGCAGAGGGTCAGGCCTGGGATCTCAGCAGGCTCCCTGGGGCCCAAGTGGGTAGGGGAAATGCTGGCTGTGCTCCCTTCTGATCCTCTGCCCTCCCAACAGTCCCCCTTCTTCCCCCTTGGGGCATGGGAGCCCCTCCCCTACCCCAGCTGCCTCTCAGGGGTGCTGGTTCTGCTCCCCACCACCTCTCCCCCTTCTTCCCCACAAATCCTAAGCAGTTGCTTAGGACATCCGAGGGGGTTTTCCTTCAGTCCCTGGATGACTCCTTGAATCCTATTCTAATTTATGGGTTTCTTCGCAGCCTATTGAATGCCCTGAAGTATCAAGTCCCTGAACTGTGTGAGGTGCTGCTGACCGTTTTCCTCTTAATGGTTCCACCCCTAGAGTCCATGTCAGGAATGGCCTGGATTCAAGTCTGGTATAGAGTGTGTCCTGCATTATTTTGGTCTTATCAGCTTCCTCCTTTGCATCAGTTATAATCAGTGCCTTTTCTTCCCCAGAGACTAAGATGTTCAGGAGGGTTTGGACACCCACCCAAGTGGGGAAAGGACTGTGGAATATTCCTCAGACTAAATTGGGCAGGGAGGCCAAATGCCCCTTTGGTGTGTGTCCAGTTCTCCATTTGCTCAGCTACAAGGACCCAAGGACTTTGGACGATTTGGGGGTCCTTTTCTTGTTTTCCCAGTAGGCAAGGTGATTTTCCTGAAATCTGGCAGAAACATTTGTAAAGAGTTTGTGTCTGAGAAGGGATCCCTAGGGATCTGCAGTGGAGGGTAGTGGGGAGAGACCTGTCCAACAGAGACATGTACCCTGCCCCGGGATGGCAAATTGGGATACAACAGACCAACACAAAGGATGTGCTCTAGGATGTGCTCTTGGGTTTTTGATTACAGCCTGAAGGTGGGAATGCACCAGGGGTTCTGGAGGCTGTGCGCATTCACAGTTGCCTACTTACATTTTTTTCAGTCAGCAGGATGCCTAGTGCTCATCTACCCTGCTCTGTGACAGACTTATCCTTTCGTGGAAGTCTTCCAGTGGTAAGTGCCCCAGTGGCCTTTAAAAATGCTCAACGTGTGCCCACATTTGCAGCAAGGGGTTTCAAGAGCATTAGGACAGACAACAGAGACTGAAGCTTCAATCGTATCAAGAACAGACTAGGACGTACAACACACACAGAAAACAAAGAGATGTTCTTACCATGTGGTGGCCTCTCGTCCAGTCTAGTCCCCTTTTGGGGAACCAGTTCAACGAGACAGCCAATTGTTCAATCTCACTCACTAGTAGAGGACTGGCTATATTTAGACAACTATGTAGCTGTATGGATCCCAAGGAGGGGTCCATACAACTTAATTTGGCAAAAAAAGCAGTGTACACATTCAATGTAATCCCTCCAATATTCAAACTGCATTTCTCATGGAAACAGAACAAACAATCCTACCAATTGTATGGAACAACAAAGAACCCTGAATAGCCTAAGTGAGCCTAAGAGAAAAACACAGCTGGAAGCATCTCCCTCCGTGACTTCATACTACACTATGAAGCTATAGTAACTAAAACAGTGTAGTTCTGGCACAAAAACAGGTGTATGGGCCGGAGGAACCGAAACCCATTTGTACGTCATCAGTTAATTCATGACAAAGGAGCCAAGAACACAAGACAGGGAAAGGACAGTCCCCTCAATAAATGGTGCCAAGAAAGCTCTACACCAAACATCAAAGAACACCAGACACTGTCAACACCACACACAAAACTAATATCCACAATTTTCCACATCAAGCCCTTCCTCTGCTGGGTCCTCTGAAAATGGACACCCCCCCCGCCCCCCGCCGCTTAGCAGTAAAGCACACACAGGAGGTTTCTCCCCACCTTTTCCTCACCTTTTCGTCCCATGGTGGTGCCTCCTGGCAGTTCCTGAAGACATCTGGTTCCTGCCTGCATGGACTCAACAGTGTTGTCCCAATGCTGAAACCATGGCGGATCCTGAAGAGACTGAACTTCAATCAGCAGCATGAGAAGCCAAGTTCCTTCACAAGCCAAGTTCATCAGTGGAGCACATATGCACCTCAAGGATCAGCAAGGTGGGCGTACCACCTCCTGCTGGTCAACTGGGAAGTGCAGGCCACAACCTCTCAGTTCAGTGGAGCCCATGCTCCAAGCTGGCAAGCCTGCAGAAACCACTAAATTTGGAAATTCAAACTGAAATGGAGCCAAATATCCCATGACTTCTCCAAAAAGAGTTACAGAATAATTGGAAACCATATGCAATCAAAAGAATGTAGACACAAACTTTACAGCCTACACCAAAACTCACTCAAAATTGTCCACAGACAAATTTAAAATGGAAAACTATAAAAACTGTAGATGAAAACACAGAAGCAAATCTACATTACCTTGGATTTGGTGATGGATTTTAACACAAAACCTCAAAAGCCTATCCACAAAAGAAATAAAATGAACATGGACTTTAAAAATTTAAAACATTAGACTCCATGAAATACCTTATTCAGAAAACCAAAAGACATGCCACAAACTGAAAGAAAAATTATTTGCAACATGATAAAAGATTTGTACTCAAATTACACCAAAAAATCTAGAACAAACCTCCTTAAAAATGGGTGAAGATTAGAACAGACACTGGCCAAAGAAGATTATACAGACAGTAAATAAGCATACAAGAATATGCCCAACATCATATACCATTAGGGAATTACAAATGAAAACAGAGATAGCACTGCACACCTATTAGAATTAATAAACTCCAAAAAAAAGCCACTACTGATTGATGGGAGGTGAACAGGAACTCTCCTCTACTGCTGGTGAAATGCATATACAGCTACTTTAAAAGATATTTTGGAAGTTTTTTCCAAAGCTAAATAAGACTCACCTCAGGATCCAACATCCTGCCTCCAGTATTTAGACAACTGCTTTTCAGAACTATGTCCAAACGCAAACAAGGATGTAATTAAGCACAGCACTTCTACTCATAATGGCTATAAACTTAAAGAAACCAGGATGTTCTTCAGCAGAAGAATGCATAAGCAAATTGGGGTACCTCCATTTCAAGGGGAGTGGAATATGCCACCCCAATATGCCTCTTGGCATAAGGATTATTTTGAGCTGATTATTATTTTTTTTTTAAAAAGAAGACAACATGAGAATCTCTGAAAACCAAGTCAAGATTGCCCTTTTGTGAGGGAAATATATATATTTATAAGGGAAATCTCCATTTGAAAGGTTATCTCCCTTTCCATTACAAGGAATAGGAAGGATGACTAAATCTCAAGAAACTCTACCAATGGAGAAAGCTACTACTTAAATCTGCACAACACCCATACCCTTCCTTTCTTTTGTCTTTAGATGAAGATGGTATTTAAGGTGATGGTTTGGGCCATTTCAGGGCATTACTCAGTGTTCCTGAGTATCTCCCTTGCATATAGGAGGTACATATGTTATTAAACTTCTGATTATTTGTCTCCAGTTCATCTGCCTTTCATTTTTTATGGGGGGTAAGGAGGGGACCTCAATGAAGAACAAAGAAGGGTAGAGGGAAAATTATTTTTCCTTCCATATATACAATGGTATAGCAAAGGAGTGAACCCTCAACCCATGCAAAAACATAGATGAACCTTACATGTATATTGCTAAGCAGAAGAATCCAGTCTGAAGTGCTAAACACTGTATGACCCCATTTATGACATTCGGAAACAGGTAAAACAGACGGTAAACAGGTTATGGGTGGGGGACTTAAATATTCCATACAATACTTCAGTGATGAATACCTGCCACTATGCATTTGTCTAAACCCAGAAACTTTTACAGCCCAACAAATAAATCATAATGTATTCAATTTTAGTTATTTAGCATATGGGAGTGCCACAGGATGCATTACAGAATTTAACAAAAACTGATTTAGTAATGTATGAGAAAACCTCACTGTTGGTAGTGGGACAAAAGGTGCTGACCTTAGTAATTCTGGAAGTAAATGGAATCTCTAGACTAAATGCAAAATGTACTGTACCCAAACAGTGGACTCAAAGTTCTTTCCCTGCAGGCAGGAGCTAAGAATGTTGAAGCCACTGTATCTGTAATCTGGAATGGAACAAGCAATGAATTCAAAAAATGGAAGCCAGGTTTCTAACCATTGGAATAGGAAGCTACAGATAAGCAAAGGGAGAAGGTTACAATATCCATGTAATAATGGATCAGGGTGATGACATCTATATAAATTCATCTTTAGTTTAACATGGATACAGACAGTTCCACATAGAAATCTTTATAATTAGGTGTATATGCACAGGTTGGAATACATGCATATGTATTTCAGTGCGTTATCAGCTGAGTACATTTAGCTTTCAAACGTAAGTTTTTAATACCATCCTCTAATTAAAGGAATCAGGGCTCTTTGAAGAAATGGCTGCTACTAGGACTCAGTAAATATATGAGCCAGGATAATCTTAAAGTATCAAAGTAAAGAAGTACCAGCAGGGGGCTGGGGGGATGGACGACTCACAAGATGTTTTCATTTGACGTAATTCCATGAGACAGTGGAGAAAGCGCTCAACAGTCAAAGCAAGAATGAACTAAGCACCCAAATACTGTACTGTACTGCTGAATTATAACCACAAGTGTAAAAACTATTCAGGTGTCCACACTAGTAAAATGACTACAAACACTTTTTATGAACTGTGTTGAATAGAAATGTGCTATGCAGAAGAATTCCAAATAACTGATGTAGACACACAGCCAGCCAGCCATCGAGGAGGGTAACCCTCTTCTGAAGTGTGGGTTCTTCCTAAATAAGATACACAGCATGGACATGGGAAAAATAACTTCACAGCAGGGAAAACTGACAAACAGGACCTCAGCCACGTGACCAAAGTTAACATGAATGGTGATAAGTTGCCTTGAGAGCCTGTTCCTTTGACCTAAAATGATGAGAACGCACTTGACCTCTGTGATTTGCTTCCTCAAAACCCATAAACCCAGTCTAATCGTGACAGAAAAACACCACGTAAATCCCAACATGGGACAGTCTACAAAATACCTGACGAGTCCTCCTCCACAAAGAACAAGGAGAGTCTGAGAAACTGTCAAAGGCCAGACAGACATGATGACTACATGTTATGTGGTGCCCTGGATGGGATCTGGGACAGAGAAAGGAAAAACAAAGGGAATTAGAATAAAATATGGACTTCAGTTAATATATAAAAAGGTATCAAAATGTGTTCATTCATTGTGACAATTCTGTAGGAAGCTAGAAGGAAGGAAAAATTAAAAGTCAAATAAGAGAAAGCTATTGTATCAAACTGGAAATGTAGAGGAAATGGGTGATTTTGTAATAAAAACACATTAACAAAATGCCCCTAAAATAAGGCAAATACAAACGGACCAATTAGCCACCCAGGGACCCCTTTCCCCTGCTGGTTCTCCTCTCATTACTCTGGGGTTTCCCTCTTCTAGACAGGGAAGGAACAAGAACAGAGATGCCCAGCAGCTCCCCTAAGATCTGACCCCACCCAGTGTTGCCACCTCTGCCCACCATGACCCCCCAGGTGAGGACACCCTGCCAAAGGGAGCCTCAGGGATTATTGGTTCTGATGTGTCAGCAAGGAATTTTTTGATTCCAAGGGACTGGACACACTTACTGACAGGAAATAAGTTAATTTAATAAATTTCTTAATGATAGAAAATAATATACTTGCAAGAGGCAGTTATAGGAGTGGTTTTGAGCCTGGTGAGACAAGCTCACACTCTCACAGTATGACCTGGTCCCTTTCTCTTACTAAGTGACTTTGTGGTGGCCCCATCCACAGGCACAGTCTCTCTGCATCAGGAGCCTTCAGCAACTGCAGGCTAACACCCACTCATGTCCATCCTACTGGGAAGGGTCTCTCCTTCTTTAGGTTCCATGAAAAGTCATGGCTTTAAATACCTTTGCTCTGGCTTAGGTCATGGTCTCATGCTTGAACCCACCAGAGCGCCAAGAGGATGGAACATGGGATTGGCTAGAGGTGGATCATATGTCCATCTTCAAGGCGGGGTGGAACATGGGATCAATCCTCTGCAAATGTGTGGACCGGAAGCAGGCAAGATGTAATTCCCAAAAGCTGAGATGTTGAGAATAGATGCTGGGTTGCGGAAAGCAGCAGATACCACGTTACTGACAGCCTACTGCATAGCTGTGTATCTGAAGCCCAAGGAAGGACGGGATTCACTTAGGGTCAGGGGCTGTGGCCACTCATCCAATCCTGTCCTCCCAGTTTGGCAAGAAGCTCTTCCATTTGCTGAAAAAGCAACTTTGTTGCTGGTGGTAAACTCAGGGTTCCTGGTTTGGGCATCCGGTCCTCACATTTTAAAGACTGGCCAAGAATAGCCTGTGTGCCCTCAGAAGGCACACAGACCTCATTCCTGGCCCTGGGGGGTGGGAGCCATGCCTACCCCTTGGCCACATTACTCACTCACCCACAAGGAACAAATTTGCTCATTTTCCAGTCTCTTCTCTCTATGAAGAGCAGAGACCAACTACTAGAGTTGCAGTAGTTGAAATGAAACAGAGGGAGTCTCATGGATTATTTTATACCATGATAACACAGTTGGTGTCTTTCCAGAGACCACAGGGTATGGGCCAGGGATGCACATATCTCCCCAAGGCCATATGGCCACAACATGAAACTGCCTGCTAGGAGGCCCAGATGCTTCCATACCTTTGATTCTCAATGAACATGAATGTCAATCTTTGTTACAACCAGAAGGTCAAAGAATTTCAGGGCCACAGTCTGTTCACTATTGTCATGACCAGGGCCAAGCTCAACATCTGGAGGGTTATTACTTGTCTTGGCAGGCTAAGAGGCTGTAAGGGAAGAGCTATTTGTCTCAATGACATGGATGCTGGGAACTGAAACATCCCAAGGAACTGTCTCGGCTGCCCAGGTAGTTGTTCAATTACCCAGCAGCACAGTCAGTAACTGGCCACAGGGGGCTTGAGGGGCCAAGGCTGACCTGAGCTGGAAGGCCATGGATGTCTGCCTGGATGCTCAGAGGCCAAGGGCTGTTCTGAGTCCTGTTTCTACACCCATGCAGATGGAACAAAGGACACATCCAGTCCCAGGAGGGCCCCACCAGACCTCAAGAAGGCAGCACCTGGGGGCTGGCAGCTCAATGCACCCACTCCTGTATAAAATCCACACGTCGGGGCTTCCCTGGTGGCGCAGTGGTTGGGAATCCGCCCGCCGATGCAGGGGACACGGGTTCAAGCCCTGGTCTGGGAAGATCTCACATGCTGCGGAGCAACTGAGCCCATGCGCCACAACTACCAAGCCTGCGTTCTAGAGCCCGTGTGCCACAACTACTGAGCCTGCGTGCCATAACTACGGAAGCCCATGTGCCTAGAGCCCATGCTCCACAACAAGAGAAGTCACCACAATGAGAAGCCTGTGCACCGCAACAAAGAGTAGCCCCCGCTCGCTGCAACTAGAGAAAGCCCGTGTGCAGCATCGAAGACCCAACACAGCCAAAAAAAAAAAAAAAAAAAAAAAATCCACACGTGTCTACTGAGTACCCTGCATGTCAGGGCTCTGCTGGACGTGGGGCTGCCCTGACAGAGTGGGGCCTGCATCACCCTTCCCAGGTGGGAGCGTGGAGGGAAACCCTGCATGACCTCTGAGACCCTAAGAACACTTGGCTGAGGTTGAGTTCAGTTTGGAACAGTGAGTGGCCAGAGCAGACATTTCATTCATCTTCTATCAGAGCCCAGAACAGGAGAAGGAGAAAAGCAATGGCCTAGCTCAACCCTGACCCCTAATCCTGACACTGACCCTAACCCTAAACTCTGACCCTGACCCTAAACCCTGACCTAACCTTAGCTCTAGCCTATACCCTAAACCTGTACCTTACCCTAACCCATATTCATACCCATATCCTACCTGTACCCTAATTCTAACCCATACCCTAACACCCATACTCCAACACAGAACCCTAAGGCCAAAGACCCTGAGACCAAAACCATAAACCTTAACCAATAAACAAAACCATAACCATAATCAAACCGTAATGCTTATTAATTAACCATATGCATAAATAAGTCATAACCATAAAAATTAGATCGCAACAGCAAACATAAACCATGACCCAACTTGGCCCCCACACCAGTCTCAGCCCTAATGCTAACCCTCCAAACCACTAACACCAAACCAAATGAATAAAAATCACACAAATACATCATAAAAAAGAAAACAACAGCAGTATACCTTATAAATAGGAATGTAAGAATCCTCCACAAATAAGAGCATGAAACCAACTGAACATGAAACGGATGATGCCACAAGCAAATGTCTCTACACCAGAAAGGTCAGGTTGTTCAACATTAAAACTAAGCAATGTATTAAACCACAATAAAGGTGTGAAGTAAAAACACATGATCATATCAATTATTACAGAAAAAGCTATAATCAAAATCCAGTGCTATTTCATGATACAAACACTCGAGAAAGTAGGAATAAAAGGAAATTTGTTCAATATGGAAAAGAGTAGTATACAAAGCCACAGGAAACATCATGCTCAAGTTAAAGATTTATTCTTGAAATCAGAAACAAGGCCAGGAAGCTGGCCTTCACCACTGTTACTCAATAGTGTACTAGAGGTTCTACCCAGTCTTGAGGAAACAAATAAAAGGCACCCATGTGTCAATGGAAAAATTAAAACTGTGTCTATGCATGGAACACAGACTACATCATCTTATAAATAAAACTTCCTTTATTAACAAAAAATTATTTGAGCTAGTCAACTAATTCAGCAAAATTACAGGAAAACTATCAGGCTCGGAGTCTGACGTGGCTGACTGTAGGGAGCTCCACAACCCATTGGTACCGAACCACTCCCCTCAAAAATGATCCAATTCATGTTCAAACTGACAGGCTCCTGGATTAGAACTCACCTTTAAATGGTAGCAATAAAAAAAGCTTGGTGGGGAGTTGACCTAAACCCAATCCTAACTTGCAAAAGAAGGAAAGCTGAAGTTGAAGGTTTGATGCCATCAATCTTGTGACATATCTTACATGAAAAACATTAGCACACTAGACAAGAAAAGGATTACTGACCAAAACTTAAGGAAAACAGCTAACAGGACTTATGTGAGATTGATTCATTATAAGGAACTGGCTGACTGGCTCATGCAACTGCAGAGGCTAACAAATCTGAAGATCTGTAAGAACGGGCGATCTAGGATTGGTTCAAGATGGCAGAGGAGAAGGACGTGCTCTCACTCCCTCTTGCGAGAGCACCGGAATCACAACTAACTGCTGAACGATCATCGACAGGAAGACACTGGAACTCACCAAAAAAGATACCCCACATCCAAAGACAAAGGAGAAGCCACAATGAGATGGCAGGAGGGGTGCAATCACAATAAAATCAAATCCCATAACTGCTGGGTGGGTGACTCACAAACTGGAGAACACTTATACCACAGAAGTCCACCCACTGGAGTGAAGGTTCTGAGCCCCATGTCACACTTCCCAACCTGGGTCTGGCAACAGGAGGAGGAATTCCTAGAGGATCAGACTTTGAAGGCTATCGGGATTTGATTGCAGGACTTCAACAGGACTGGGGGAAGCAGAGACTCTACTCTTGGAGGGCACACACAAAGTAGTGTGCAGATCGGGACCCAGGGGAAGGAGCAGTGACCCCATAGAGACTGAACCAGACCTACCTGCTAGTGTTGGAGGGTCTCCTGCAGAGTTGGGGGGTGGCTGTGGCTCACCGTGAGGACAAGGACACTGGCAGCAGAAGTTCTGGGAAGTACTCTTTGGCGTGAGTCCTCCCAGAGTCTGCCATTAGCCCCACCAAAGACCCTGGTAAGGCTCCAGTGTTGGGTCACCTCAGGCCAAACAGCCAACAGAGAGGGAACCCAGCCCCATCCATCAGCAGACAAGCAGATTAAAGTTATACTGAGCTCTGCCCACCGAAGTAACACTCAGCTCTACCTACCACCAGTCTCTCCCATCAGGAACGTGCAGAAGCCCCTTAGATAACCTCATCCACCAGAGGGCAAACAGCAGAAGCAAGAAGAATTACAATCCTGAAGACTGTGGACCAAAAACCACATTCACAGAAAGATAGAAAAGATGAAAAGGCAGAGGGCTATGCACCAGATGAAGGAACAAGATAAAACCAGAGAAAAACTAAATGAAGTGGAGATAGGCAAACTTCCAGAAAAAGAATTCAGAATAATGATAGTGGGCTTCCCTGGTGGTGCAGTGGTTGAGAGTCCGCCTGCCAATGCAGGGGACATGGGTTCGTGCCCCGGTTGGGGAAGATCCCACATACCGCCGAGTGGCTGGGCCCGTGAGCCATGGCTGCTGAGCCTGCGCATCCGGAGCCTGTGGTCTGCAACGGGAGAGGCCACAACAGTGAGAAGCTCGCGTACCAAAAAAAAAAAAAAAAAAAAAAAAAAAGAAAGTGAAGACCCGTGTACCAAAAAAAAAAAAAAAAGAAAGAATAATGATAGTGGAGATGATCCAGGACCTCGGAAAAGGAATGGAGGCCAAGAACGAGAAGATGCAAGAAGTGTTTAACAAAGATCTAAGAAGTAAAGAACAAACAAACAGAGAAGAACAACACAGTAACTGAATGAAAAATACACTAGAAGGAATCAATAGCAGAATAACTGAGGCAGAAGAACAGATAAGTGACCTGGAAGACAGAATGGTGGAACACACTGCAACAACACTGCTGCAGAACAGAATAAAGAAAAAAGAATGAAAAGAAATGAAGACAGCTTAAGAGACCTATGGGACATTAAATGCAACAACATTTGCGTTATAGGGGTCCCTGTAGGGTAGGAGAAGAGAGAGAGAAAGGACCTG
Source organism: Aethalodelphis obliquidens (assembly GCF_003676395.1). NCBI lineage: Eukaryota > Metazoa > Chordata > Mammalia > Artiodactyla > Delphinidae > Aethalodelphis > Aethalodelphis obliquidens. Next base: position 190,255 of record NW_020837981.1, on the reverse strand, counting down.
AAAAATATTTGAAGAGATTATAGTCGAAAACTTCCCTAACATGGGAAAGGAAATAGTTAATCAAGTCCAGGAAGTGGACAGTCCCAGGCAGGATAAACCTAAGGAGAAACACGCAGAGACACAGAGTAATCAAACTGGCAAAAATTAAAGAAAAATTATTGAAAGCAACAAGGGAAAAATGACGAATAACATAGAAGCGAACTCCCATAAGGTTAACAGCTGATTTCTTAGCAGAAATGCTACAAGCCAGAAGAGAGTGGCATGACATATGTAAAGTGATGAAAGGGAAGAACCTACAACCAAGATTACTCTACCCAGCAAGGATCTCATTCAGATTTGATGGAGAAATCAAAAGCTTTACAGACAAGCAAAAGCTAAGGGAATTCACCACCACCAAACCGGCTCTAAAACAAATGCTAGAGGAACTTCTCTAAGTTGGAAACAAAAGAGATGAAAAGGACCTACAAAAACAGACCCATAACAATTAAGAAAATGGTAACAGGAACATACATATCGATAATTACCTTAAACGTAAATGGATTAAATGCTCCAACCAAAAGACACAGGCTTGCTGAATGGATACAAAAACAAGACCCATATATATGTTGTCCACAAGAGACTCACTTCAGACCTAGGGACACAGTCAGACTGAAAGTGAGGGGATGGAAAAAGATATTCCATGCAAATCAAAAGAAAGGTGGAGTAGCAATACTCATATCAGATAAAATAGACTTTAAAATAAAGAATGTTACAAGAGACAAGGACGGACACTACATAATGATCAAGGGATCAACCTAAGAAGATATAACAGTTATAAATATATATGCACCCAACATAGGAGAACCTCAATACATAAGGCAACAGCTAACAGCTATAAAAGGGGAAATCAACAGTAACTTAATAACAGTGGGGGACTTTTAACACCTCACTTACACCAATGGACAGATCATCCAAACAGAAAATTAATAAGGAAACACAAGCTTTAAATGACACAATAGACCAGATAGATTTCATGGATATTTATAGGACCTTCCATCCAAAAACAGCAGATTACACTTTTTTCTCAAGTGCGTACAGAACATTCTCCAGGATAGGTCACATCTTGGGTCACAAATCAAACCTCAGTAAATTTAAGAAAACTGAAATCATATCAAGCATCTTTTCTGACCACAACTCTATGAGATTAGAAACCAATTACAGGGAAAAAAACATAAAATACACAAGTACGTGGAGGCTAAACAATATGTTACTAAATGCCAAGAGATCACTGAAGAAATCAGAGGAAATCAAAAGATACCTAGAGACAAATGACAATGAAAACATGAGGATCCAAAACCTATGGAATGCAGCAAAAGCAGTTCTAAGAGGGAATTTTATAGCAATACAAGCCTACCTTAAGAAATAAGAAAAATTTCAAATAAACAATCTAAACTTGGACCTAAAGGAACTAGAGAAAGAAGAACAAACAAAACCCAAAGTTAGCAGAAGGAAAGAAATCATAAAGATCAGAGCAGAAATAAATGAAATAGAAAAAAGAAAACAAAAGCAAAGATGAATAAAACTAAAAGCTCGTTCTTTGAGAAGATAAACAAAATTGATAAACCATTAGCCAGCCTCATCAAGAAAAAGAGGGAGAGGACTCAAATCAATAAAATTAGAAATGAAAAAGGAGAAGTTACAACAGACACTGCATAAATACAAAGCATCCTAAGAGACTACTACAAGCAACTCTATGCCAATAAAATGGACAACCTGGAAGAAATGGACAAATTCTTAGAAAAGTATAACCTTCCAAGACTGAACCAGGAAGAAATAGGAAATATGAAGAGGCAAATCACAAGTAATGAAATTGAAACTGTGATTAAAAATCTTCCAACAGGGCTTCCCTGGTGGCGCAGCGGTTGAGAGTCCACCTGCCGATGCAGGGGAAATGGGTTCGTGCCCCGGTCCGGAAAGATCCCACATGCCGCGGAGCGGCTGAGCAGTAAGCCATGGCTGCTGAGCCTGTGCGTCTGGAGCCTGTGCTCCGCAACGGGAGAGGCCACAACAGTGAGAGGCCCATGTACCACAAAAAAAAAAAAAAAAAAAAAATCTTCCAACAAACAAAAGTCCAGAACCAGATGGCTTCACAGGTGAATTCTATGAAACATTTAGAGATGAGCTAACACCCATCCTTCTCAAACTCTTTCAAAAAAATTGCAGAGGAAGTAGCACTCCCAAACTCATTCTCTGAGGCCACCATCACCCTGATACCAAAACCAGACAAAGATGCTACAAAAAAAAGAAAATTACAGACCAATATCACTGGTGAATACAGATGCAAAAATCCTGAACAAGATACTAGCAAACAGAATCCAACAACACATTAAAAGGATCATACACCATGATCAAGTGGGATTTATCCCAGGGATGCAAGGATTCTTCAATATACGCAAATCAATCAATGTGATACACCATATTAACAAATTGAAGAAGAAAAACCATATGATCCTCTCAATAGATGCAGAAAAAGCTTTTGACAAAATTCAACACCCATTTATGATAAAAACTCTCCAGAAAGTGGGCACAGAGGGAACCTACCTCAACATAATAAAGGCCATATATGACAAACCCACAGCAAACGTCATTCTCAATGGTGAAAAACTGAAAGCACTTCCTCTAAGATCAGGAACAAGACAAGGATGTCCACTCTCACCACTATTATTCAACATAGTTTTGAAAGTCCTAACCACGGCAATCAGAGAAGAAAAAGAAATAAAAGGAATACAAACTGGAAAAGAAGAAGTAAAACTGTCACTGTTTGCAGATGACATGATACTATACGTAGAGAATCCTAAAGATGCCACCAGAAAACTATTAGAGCTAATCAATGAATTCGGTAAAGTTGCAGGATACAAAATTAATGCACAGAAATCTCTTGCATTGCTATACACTAATGATGAAAAATCTGAAAGAGAAATTAAGGTGAATTCTATCAAACACTCCCATTTACCACTGCAACAAAAAGAATAAAATATCTAGGAAAAAACCTACCTAGGGAGACAAAAGACCTCTATGCAGAAAACGCTAAGACAGTGATGAAAGAAATTAAAGATGATACAAACAGATGGAGAGATATACCATGTTCTTGGATTGGAAGAATCAATATTGTGAAAATGACTATACTACCCAAAGCAATCTACAGATTGAATGCAATCCCTATCAAATTACCAATGGAATTTTTTTTTTTTTTTTTTTTTTTGCAGTACACGGGCCTCTCACCATCATGGCCTCTCTCGTTGCAGAGCGCAGGCTCAGCGGCCATGGCTCACGGGCCCAGCTGCTCTGCAGCATGTGGGATCCTCCCGGACTGGGGCACGAATCTGTGTCCCCTGCATAGGCAGGCAGACTCTCAACCACTGCGCCACCAGGGAAACCCCAAGCAATGGCATTTTTTACAGAACTAGAACAAAAAATCTTAAAATTTGTATGGAGACACAAAAGACCCCAAATAGCCAAAGTGGTCTTGAGGGAAAAAAAACAGCTGGAGGAATCAGACTCCCTGACTTCAGACTATACTACAAAGCTACAGTAATTAAGACAACATGGTACTGGCACAAAAACAGAAATACAGATCAGTGGAACAGGATAGAAAGCCCAGAGATAAAACCATGCACCTATGGTCAACTAATCTATGACAAAGGAGGCAAGGATATACAATGGGGAAAAGACAGCCTCTTCAATAAGTGGTGCTAGGAAAACTGGACAACTACATGTAAAAGAATGAAATTAGAACACCCCCCTTCACCATACACAAAAAAAACCTCAAAATGGATTAGAGACCTAAATGTAAGACCGGACACTATAAAACTCTTAGAGGAAAACATAGAACACTCTTTGACATAAATCAAAGCAAGATATTCTTTGATCCACCTCCTGGAGTAATGGAAATAAAAACAAAAATAAACAAATAGGACCTCATGAAACTTAAAACCTTCTGCAAAGCAAAGGAAACTACAAACAAGACGAAAAGACAACCCTCAGAATGGGACAAAATATTTGCAAATGAATCATCAGACAAAGGATTAATCTCCAAAATATATAAACAGCTCATGCAGCTCAATATTAAAAAAACAAATAACCCAATCTATGGGCAGAAGACCTAAATAGACATTTCTCCTAAGAGGACATACAGATGGCCAAGAAGCACATGAAAAGCTGCTCAACATCACTACTTATTAGAGAAATGCAAATCAAAACTACAATGAGGTATCACCTCACATCAGTTAGAATGGGCATCATCAGAAAATGTACAAAACAACAAATGCTGGAGAGGGTGTGGACAAGAGGGAACCCTCTTGCACTGCTGGTGGGAATGTAAATTGATACAGCCACTATGGAGAACAGCATGGAGGTTCCTTAAAAAACTAAAAATAGAATTACCATATGACCCTGCAATCCCACTACTGGGCATGTACCCAGAGAAAACCATAATTCAAAAAGACACATGCACCCCAATGTTCATTGCAGCACTGTTTACAATAGCCAGGTCATGGAAACAACCTAAATGTCCATCGACAGATGAATGGATAAAGAAGATGTGGTACATATATACAATGGAATATTACTCAGCCATAAAAAGTAATGAAATTGGGTCATTTGTAGAGACGTGAATGAATCTAGAGACTGTCATACAGAGTGAAGTAAGAATCAGAATGAGAAAAACAAATATCGCATATTAACGCATATATGTGGAACCTAGAAAAATGGTATGGATGAACTGGTTTGCAGGGCAGAAACTGAGACACAGATGTAGAGAACAAACTTATGGACACCAAGGGGGGAAAGCAGCAGCGGGTGGTGGTGTGATGAATTGGGAGATTGGGATTGACATGTATACACTGATGTGTTTAAAATGGATGACTAATAAGAACCTGCTGTATAAAAAAATAAATAAAATTCAAAAAAAGAAACGTATCGAAACTGTGATTAAAAATCTTCCAACAAGCAAAAGCCCAGGACCAGATGGCTTCACAGGCGAATTCTATCAAACATTTAGAGAAGAGCTATCACCTATCCTTCTCAAACTCTTCCAAAATATAGCAGAGGGAGGAACACTCCCCAACTCATTCTACGAGGCCACCATCACCCTGATACCAAAACCAGACAAGGATGTCACAAAGAAAGAACACTACAGGCCAATATCACTGATGAACAGAGATGCAAAAATCCTCAACAAAATACTAGCAAACAGAATCCAACAGCACATTAAACGGATCATACACCATGATCAAGTCGGGTTTATTCCAGGAATGCAAGGATTCTTCAATATACGCAAATCAATCAACGTGATACACCATATTAACAAATTGAAGGAGAAAAACCATATGATCATCTCAGTAGATGCAGAGAAAGCTTTTGATAAAATTCAACACCCATTTATGAAAAAACCCTGCAGAAAGCAGGCATAGAGGGAACTTTCCTCAACATAATAAAGGCCATATATGACAAACCCACAGCCAACATCGTCCTCAATGGTGAAAAACTGAAAGCATTTCCACTAAGATCAGGAACAAGACAAGGTTGCTCACTCTCACCACTCTTATTCAACATAGTTTTGGAAGTTTTAGCCACAGCAATCAGAGAAGAAAAGGAAATAAAAGGAATCCAAATCGGAAAAGAAGAAGTAAAGCTGTCACTCTTTGCAGATGACATGATACTATACATAGGGAATCCTAAAGATGCTACCAGAAAACTACTAGAGCTAATCAATGAATTTGGTAAAGTAGCAGGATACAAAATTAATGCATAGAAATCTCTGGCATTCCTAACACTAAGGATGAAAAATCTGAAAGTGAAATCAAGAAAACACTCCCATTTACCACTGCAACAGAAAGAATAAAATATCTAGGAATAAACCTACCTAAGGAGACAAAAGACCTGTATGCAGAAAATTATAAGACACTGATGAAAGAAATTAAAGATGATACAAATAGATGGAGAGATATACCACGTACTTGGATTGGAAGAATCAACATTGTGAAAATGACTCTACTACCCAAAGCAATCTACAGATTCAATGCAATCCCTATCAAACTACCACTGGCATTTTTCACAGAACTAGGACAAAAAATTTCACAATTTGTACGGAAACACAAAAGACCCCGAATAGCCAAAGCAATCTTGAGAACGAAAAACGGAGCTGGAGGAATCAGGCTTCCTGACTTCAGACTATACTACAAAGCTACAGTGATCAAGACAGTATGGTACTGGCACAAAAACAGAAAGATAGATCAATGGAACAGGATAGAAAGCCCAGAGATAAACCCATGCACATATGGTCACCTTATCTTTGATAAACGAGGCAGGAATGTACAGTGGAGAAAGGACATCCTCTTCAATAAGTGGTGCTGGAAAAACTGGACAGCTACATGTAAAAGTATGAGATTAGATCACTCCCTAACACCATACACAAAAATAAGCTCAAAATGGATTGAAGACCTAAATGTAAGGCCAGAACTATCAAACTCTTAGAGGAAAACATAGGCAGGACACTCTGACATAAATCACAGCAAGGTCCTTTTTGACCCAGCTCCTAGGAAATGGAAATAAAAACAAAAATAAACAAATGGGACCTAATGAAACTTCAAAGCTTTTGCACAGCAAAGGAAACCATAAACAAGACCAAAAGACAACCCTCAGAATGGGAGAAAATATTTGCAAATGAAGCAACTGACAAAGGATTCATCTCCAAAATTTATAAGCAGCTCATGCAGCTTAATAACAAAAAAACAAACAACCCAATCCAAAAATGGGCAGAAGACCTAAATAGACATTTCTCCAAAGAAGATATACACACTGCAACAAACACATGAAAGAATGCTCAACATTACTAATCATTAGAGAAATGCAAATCAAAACTACAATGAGATACCATCTCACACCAGTCAGAATGGCCATCATCAAAAACTCTAGAAACAATAAATGCTGGAGAGGGTGTGGAGAAAAGGGAACACACTTGCACTGCTGGTGGGAATGTAAATTGATACAGCCACTGTGGAGAACAGTGTGGAGGTTCCTTTAAAAACTACAAATAGAACTACCATATGGCCCAGCAATCCCATTACTGGGCATATACCCTGAGAAAACCACAATTCAAAAAGAGTCATGTACCAAAATGTTCATTGCAGCTCTATTTACAATAGCCAGAAGATAGAAACAACCTAAGTGTCCATCATCGGATGAATGGATAAAGAAGATGTGGCACATATATACAATGGAATATTACTCAGCCATAAAAAGAAACGAAATTGAGCTATTTGTAATGAGGTGGATAGACCTAGAGTCTTTCATACAGAGTGAAGTAAGTCAGAAAGAGAGAGACAAATACCGTATGCTAACACATATATATGGAATTTAAGAAAAAAAAATGTCATGAAAAACCTAGGGGTGAAACAGGAATAAAGACACAGACTTACTAGAGAATGGACTTGAGGCTATGGGGAGGGGGAAGGGTAAACTGTGACATAGCGAGAGAGAGGCATGGACATATATACACTACCAAACGTAAGGTAGATAGCCTAGTGGGAAGCAGCCGCATAGCACAGGGAGATCAGCTCAGTGCTTTGTGACCGCCTGGAGGGGTGGGATAGGGAGGGTGGGAGGGAGGGAGACGCAAGCGGGAAGAGATATGGGAACATATGTATATATATAACTGATTCATTTTGTTGTGAAGCTGAAACTAACATACCATTGTAAAGCAATTATACTCCAATAAAGATGTTAAAATGAAAAAGAAAATGTATCAATTCATGAAAATCTATCTTATATGTATACACTAGCAATAATCTGAAAAAATTATGAAAAGAATTCCATTTTAAATGTCAACATTAATATTTAGGAATATATTTAATCAAGATACAAGACTTGTTTTTATGTATGTAGAGTTGTATGTTCAAAATTACTGGAAAGTAAATTACTTTTCAAAACACCATGTGAATACCATGCCAGAAAAGCAGAGAAAACATCAAACTTCATATAGAGGCCAGCCTTACCCAGATCCAGTTCACCCAAAGTCCACACGTAATTTAGAGGCACTGTGGGAAGATTATATTAGGAGCCACTTTCTTCCGTGTTGTGGATGACCTGGATGTGGTAGAAAGAGTTGGGTTTTTGAATTCCAATTTTACACATCATTCCACCAACAAATTACTAGAAATAATGCATTCAGTAAAGTAACAAAATCAATACACAAAAATCAGTTGCATTTCTAAACACTAACAATGAACCATCAGAAAGAGGGAAAAAACCCCTATTTACAGTTTCATCAAAAAGAATGGAATGGTATTCATTTAAATTTATGAATAAATTTAACCAAGGACGTGAAAGACCTGCACATGGAAAACTTTTATGATACTGATGAAGAAATTGAAAAAGAACACAAATAAAGGGAAAGATACCCTGTTCTCATGCAATGGAAGAATTAACGTTATTAAGATTTCCATTCTACCCAAAGCAATGTACATAGTGAATGCAATCCCTACCAAATTTCAATGGTACTTTTTACAGAAACAGAGCAAATCATCCTAATATTTGTATGGAACCACAAAGGACCCCAATTAGCCAAAGCGATCCTCAGAAAGGAGAACAGGCATCTCGCTCCTTGACCTCACACTACAGCAGGAAGCCACAGTCACCAAAAGTGTGGACTTGGCACAGAAACAGGCACGTGGGCAAAAGGAACAGAACAGAGGGCCCAGAATTAAACCCACGTGGATGGGGTCAGTTAATTTATGACAAACGGGCCAAGGACACACCAAGGGGAAGGACAGTCCCCACAATAAGCAGTGCTGGGAAAAATGGACACCACATAAGTCATGCCGGTTACACTGCCCACAAAACTGACGAAAACCCAGTTTTCAACATGAAGCCCTTCCTGGGTTGTATGAAGATGGACCGCCTCTCAGCAGTCAGTCGCACATAGGAAATTCTCCCCACTTTTCCTCACTGTTTTCTCACCTTTTCCTCCCGGTCGTAAGGAAACTCAGCTCCAGTCTGCATGGACGCAGTCCTGTGTTGTTCTGAAGCTGAACCCCAGCGAGCCCTAAGGAGACTGAGCTCCTGTTGGCAGAGACGCTGTCAGCGAGGCATCCCAGGCCCAAGCGGGTGCCTGAGGCAACAGAATTCCTTTCAGGCGCGCAGAGCCAAGTCCCAGGTGGAATGCGCATGCGCCGTGGGTCAGCGAGGTGGGCTTGGCCCCCCTGTGGACAGTCCCGGAACTGCAGGCCGCGCCTCACTCACAGTTCACTGGTGACAGCGCTCCCTGCAGGCAGAACTGCTGAATCCATTAAACTGTGGAAATTCAAACTGAAATAGAGATAGCACTCCACAACTTTCTTAAAAATAGTTAAGGAACAATTAATTGGAAACCGCATGGAATGAAATGAATGTAGATGCAAACTTACACAAAATTCACTCAAAATTATTCATAGAAAAATTTTAAATACAAAACTATTCAAAATTATAGAAGAAAACACAGAAGAAAATTGACAGGAGCTTGGGTTTGGTCATGTAGATCATGAGCTCCAAGTTTTAACAAAAAACACAAAAAGCCAATCCACAAAGAAGGAATATCATGGACTTTGTAAAATTAAAGATTTCTACTCTGTGAAAGGCCTTATTCAGAAAATCAGAAGACAAGCCACAGACTGAGAAAAATATTTGTAAACACATATCTAACAAAGGATTTGTTTCAAAATATACAAAGAACTCTAACACAAACCCCATTAAAAATAGGGAAAGCTCTGAATAAACACCTGATCAAAGAATTACACAGATAGTACACAAAACCAGGCCCATGACCAGGGGCAGAGAAACAATGGTCCAGCTCAAGTCCCTAAGTCATGTGTGACCCTAGACTAGTCCTGTCCTTCCTGGAGGCCTCAGAGAGATGGAGAGGGAGGAAGGGAAAGAGGGCCAGTTATGCTTAAACCTAACTCTAACCCTGAACACTCTCGCCACTTTCGTTCCAAGGTCTAGGAAGTCCTAGCCATACTAATTAGATGAGAAAAAGAAATAAAAGGAATCTAATGGCAGAGAAAAAAGTAAAACTGTCACTGTTTGTAGATGACATGGTACTCTATAGAACAGCCTGAAGAAGACACCCCAAAACAGATAGGACCCATTGGAAAATTCAGTTAAGTTGCAGGATAGAAAATTAATCTACAGAAATCGGCTGCATTTCTATACACTCACAACAAACTATCAGAATGAGAAATTAAGAAAACAACTCCACTGACAATAACATTAACAAAAATAAAATACCTAAGGGTTACATCTAAACCAGGTAGTAAAAGACCTGTACTCAGAAAACTGGAAGACCTTTATGAAAGAAATTGAAGACCACACAAACAAATGGGAAAATATGCTGTGCTAATGGATTTGAACAATTCTTATCGTTAAAATGATTCCACACCTCACGGCAATCTAGAGATTCAATACCATTCCTATCCTATCAAAATACCAATGGGATTATTTGGAGAGCTAAAACAAAGAATTCTAAAATGTGTATGGAAACACAAAAGAACCTGAAAAGTCAATACAATCTTAAGAGAAGCACAAATCTGGATATGTTACACTCCCTGATTTCAAACTATACTACAAACCTAGAATCATCAGAACAATATGGTATTGGCACCAAAGAAACACATAGATCCATGGAACAGAACTAAGAGCACAGAAATAAACCCACACATTATGGTCAGTTCATCTATGACAGAGGAGGTGAGAATATACAATGGGGAAAAGATAGCCTCTTCGATAACTGTGTTGGGAAAACTGGACAGCTACATGCACGAGAATCAAACTGGAATCCTTACTCATACATCTATAAAAACCTTAAAATGAATCAAATACTTCAATGTAAGACCTGAAGCCATAAAACTCCTAGAAGAAAACATATGCAGTATGCTCTTTGACATCAGTCTTAGCAATATTTTGGGGATCTGTCTCCTTAAGCAAGGGTAACAAAAGCAAAAGAAGCCAATGGGACTCCATCCAACTGAAAAGCTTTTCAACGGCAAAGGAAACCATCCACAAAATGAAAAGGCGGCTTACTGAATGTGAGACAATATTTGCAAACAATATATCTGGTAAGGGGTTCATATCCAAAATGGACCAAAAACTCACACAATTCAACCTCCAAAAAAAAAAACCAATTAAAAAATTGGCAGAAGATCAAGCATTTTCCCAAAGAATATATACAGATGGGCAACAGACACATGAAAGGATAAACAATATCACTTATCATCATGGAAATGCACACCCAAACCACAATGAGGTTATTACCTCACACCTGAAAGAATGGCTATCAACCAAAAGACAACAAATAACAAGTACTGGCAAAGATGTGGAGAAAAGGAAACACTCATGCATTTTTTTTTTTTTTTTTTTTTACCCTCATGCATTTTGTTGGGAATGTTCATTGGTATAGCCACTATGGAAAACAGTATGGAGGTTCCTCAAAAAATTAAAAGTAGCACTACCATATGATGCAGGAATTAATTATACCAGGCCACCACTCTGATTCCACCCAGGTAACCCTATGTCCCCTCCTTGTATGTGTGGACGTCGGGGTTTTATGTGGAGTGGGTCTACTTCAAGCAAGAGCAGGTCAGAAGCCTGGTGAGCTGGTCATATCCACACTCCAGGTCAAAGCTGGCTGGGTGGGATGTGGAGAGCTGGGGCAGCGCCCTTTTGCCCGAGGTTTATCCCAAGCCCTCTAGAGGCATCTCTTTCCTCCCAGGTGGATATCTGAGCAGGTGGATATCTGAGCAGACACGGGTCTGTGCCTGATCTGGAAGCCGAAGGTCTAGCAGGCAGGAGAAGCAGCGATAAGATAAAGGCCTGGCAGGGCTCTGATACATCCGGGCCAGGCTGGCTGCTGGTCACTGTCATTGCAGAGCCCCACCCCACAGAGCCACGAGGAGCTTGTTGATGGCGACACTTAATCCATCTCCCCAAGTGAGGGGCCACTGCACCACACTGCCAACGAGGGCCAACGCAGCATCCTGGTGAGTGTGTCCATGGAGGGTTCTCCAGAACCAGGGCCCAGAGATGAATGGGAAAGGCCTCCTGCCCGCATACCACCCAAGCCATTCTCCAGGGTCCCTTCCTGGGCTTATGTGCAGCTCAGCACATCCAGCTCTGACCTGGAACACTATGTCAACCTTCCCCTGAGTCAGCTGGAGGACCTGGAGCCCACCAAGGCAGAGACCAAAGGTGGGAAGGCCGGGGGTGGCTGCATGTGAGTGTGTGGGAGGGGTGAGTTCTGGGCCACACAGGGAGGAGTACCCAGAGGCTGGTGTTGGGCCAGGAGCAAAGACTGGCCCCAAACCACCCATCTGGTGGACTGCAGTCTGAGAAGTTCCTGGGCTGGGCCTTCTCTGGAAGGTTCTGGGAAGATTTCTGTCCTTGGAAAAGGACATGGAAAGGCAGGCATGTGGGTAATCTTTTCTTCTCTCACAGCTCCAGCCAGAGACCCAGAGCCAGGTCAAAATTCACCACCCCTGCAGGGAGAGCATGCACCAGCTCTTGCAGGAGACCTAAAGCCATTTCAGAAACCACCACACACCCAGGCAGAGCTGGCTCTGCAACCACCACTGCTGTCAACTCCCGATCTACACCATCAACCCACTCCCCCACCCAAAATTTACTTTCCTTCCCCTGTAGTTGTTTGCGTTTGTGTGGTTTGTAATTTTATTTTTTTTCCCCACATTTATGGCATCCCGTCCTTTATGTTTTACGTGTGAAATAATAAAATTTAAACTTTTTCTATTTTAAATTGTGAAATTAAGTATTCACAACGCTGTGCAAATATCACCACTGAATAGTTTCAAACTATTTAATTCCCCCCAAATAACACCCTGTATCCAAAGCACGCACTCCCCATTCCTCCCTCCCCCAGCCTCTCACAACCCCTAATCCTCTTCCTTTACCTGTTTCTTTACCTATTCTAGATGTTTCCTATAAATGAAACTATACAAAAGGTGACTTTTTGTGTCTGCCCACATATTTTAAGAGGGGACTGGTGAATTTTTATTTTTTTAAAATTTGAAATAGCATTTTTGTTATTTGAAAGGGAAATCCAGATGGATTAAAGATGAGAGGTATAAAACGAAGCCCTTTTAGTAAATATATGCAGAATCTCGGGGTAGACACTCTTCTAAGTGTGACACCTAAGCCAGAAGATAGGAGGGAAATGCTTAGCTCCTCCTGTGGCATTAGTCTAAAACCATGGATTTTTACGACCCAACAAGTAAGTAACATATTCAAATATAGTTATTTATGATATGGGAGTGTCATAGGGTAGAACAGAGAATGTGAAAAATAATCTGATTTAGAAATGTATGAAAAAAACTCAACTGTTATTGGGCAAAAGGTACTTGACCTAGTTAGCTACAGAAAAGAATGGAATCTGTAGAACAAAGGCAAACTGTGCCATACCTAAATACTGGACTCTGTAAGTTCTTTCCATGGTGTTAGTGGCTAACAGTACTGAAACTACTATATCTGTACTAAGCTGGAACGGAGCAAGCAATAAATTCAATGAATGACAAATGTTGGAAGCCAGGTTTCTTACCGTTGGAGTGGAAAGTTACAGATAAGCAAAGGCAGATGGTTACAATACTCATGTAATAATGGACAGATTACATTTCCTCAACTTTAAAAAATTTTGTGCATCAGAAGGTGCTATCAGGGCTTCCCTGGTGGCGCAGTGGTTGAGAGTCCGCCTGCCGATGCAGGGGACACGGGTTCGTGCCCCAGTCCGGGAGGGTTCCACATGCCGCGGAGCAGCTGCGCCCGTGGGCCATGGCTGCTGAGCCTGCGCGTCCGGAGCCTGTTGCTCCGCAACGGGAGAGGCCACAACAGTGAGAGGCCCACGTACCGCAAAAAAAGAAAAAAAAAAAAGGTGCTATCAGAAAGTGAAAACACAGCCCACAGAACTGAAGAAAATATGTGCACATGATATATCTGACAGGAGTCTCCTTCAGAATACATCAAGAACTTTTACAAATCATCCACAAAAAGACAACCCAAATTTTAAAATGCAAAAGGACTTGAACACACCTTTCTCCAGACAAGAAACATAGATGGTCAACAAGCACATAAAAAGATGTGTACGAAGATAGAAAGAAACCCACAAGATGGAATTATGTCAGAGGAAAGCAGCAGCAAATAGAAAGAGCTCTCAATAGCCGAAGCAGGAATGAATTGAGCAGCCAAATACTGCACTGCTGGATTATGACCAAAAGCTTAAAATAACTTTCTGGGTGGGGTGTCCACGCTGGTAAAAAGAAATGATTAGATAGTGTTTTGTTGTTTTTTAATGAGTACCACTGAATAGAAATCTCCTACGTTTAAGTATTCCAAATAGCTGATGTAGATATTCAGCCACTCATTAAGGAGGTGGGGCTAACTCCCGCTCCTGAAGTGTGAGTGCCGCATAGTGACTTCATCCTGAAGAAGACGCAAAGTACGGACTTGGGGAAAAAGTAACTTCACAGTGGGGAAAATATGACAAAAACTACCTCAGCCAGGAGGGCAAAGTTAACATGAACAGTGTTGCTTTGATGTATGTTCCTATGATATAAAGTAAGGAGAAAGCACTTTACCTCTGTGATATGCTTCTTTAAAACCCATGACCCCATTCTAATCGCAAGAAAAACATCAAGTAAATCCCAATGCAGAAGAGTCTACAAAGTAGCTGACTAGTCCTCCTCAACACTGCCTAGGTCACTGAGAGAAGGACAGTGTGAGAAAATGTCCAAGCCAGAAAGATCCTAAAGTGACATGATGACTCAATGCCATGTGAGACCTTGGATGGGATCCTAGGACAGAAAAAAGGGAGAACGAAGGGAACCCGAATAAAATATGGATTTTAGTTAGTAGTAAGGTATCCATATTTGTTCATTAACTGTGACAATTCTGTAGAAAACGAATGAAAGGTGAAATTAAAGGTCAAATACAACAAGCTATTGCATCAAACTATAAATCTAGGATAAAACAGTGATTTCCTAACAATATACAAACAAAATGAACCGTAAAATATGGAAAATACAAGCAGACCAATTAACCATGCTATGACCCTTTCTCCCTACTAGTTCTCTCGTTGTTCTGGGGTTTTCCTCTCCTGGGACATAGAAGAACAGGGATAG
Source organism: Aethalodelphis obliquidens (assembly GCF_003676395.1). Classification (NCBI taxonomy): domain Eukaryota; kingdom Metazoa; phylum Chordata; class Mammalia; order Artiodactyla; family Delphinidae; genus Aethalodelphis; species Aethalodelphis obliquidens. Next base: position 175,061 of record NW_020837981.1, on the reverse strand, counting down.
AGCTGTTTGGCAGCTCCCCTTAGATCTGACCCCACCCAGTGTCTTCATCTTCCCCAGACATGCCCTATCCAACGAGGACACATGCCAGAAGGAGTCTCAGGAATCACTGATCCTGATGAGTCAGGACTTTCTGGCTTACAAGGGACTAGACACACTTGCTCAAGTAAAATAAATTAACATTATTTTAAATGATAGAAATAAATTAATACTTACAAGAGACAAGTTGAAGAGTGGGTTTGGAGATGTCAGGTCCAATGGCTCACGTTCTTGTAGTATGTCCTGCTGAATCAGTCCCGCTGAATGCCTTGGGGTGGTCCCATTCACCGGCACAGTCTCTCTCACTGCATCCACAGCCACCAGCAACTCCAATATGACACCCACACAACATCCATTCTACCAGCAAGGGTTTCTCCTTCCCTAGGGTTCCATGAAACTCATGACTTTGAATGCCTTTGGCCTGGCTTGGGTCACATTCTCACCCTTGAACCGATCACAGCAAGCAGAGGATGAAAAATGGGATTGGCTAGATGTGGATCATACAGCCATCTTCTAGGTGGGTGGAATATAAGGTCAGCCCCCTGAAACTGTTTGGACTGGAAGCAGCTGAGATGTAGTTCCAAAAGGAAAGCTGAGGTGCTGCAGCTGGTCATGAAGACAGATGCTGGCTCGGCAAAAGCGGCAGATTCCGTATCACTGACAGTCCACTGCATGGCACAGAATCAGAAGCACAAAGTAGGAAGGGATTCACTTAGGGTCAGGGGCTGTAGCCACCCATCCGCTGCTCCCGCTATTCTCCCACGACAGCAAAAAGTTCTTCCATTTGCTGAAAAGCAAGGCTGCTGATGATGGTAAACACAAGGATCCTGCCTTGGTCACCGGGCCCTTGCATCATAGAGACTGTCCCAGAATAGCCCAGGTGCTCTCAGAAGGCACACGGACCTCGTTCTTGTTCCCAGGAGGTGGTTGCGCAGGATGCATATGCCTGCCCGCTGGCCACATTAATCACCCGTCCCCGAAGAACAATATTGCTCATTTTTCCAGTCTCTTCTCCTGCCTTTACAAAGAGCAGGTACCAAATGCTAGGGTGGTAAAGAAATTATTGCTCAATGAAGTACGGGGAGGCTCAAGGATTATTCAATACCATGGAATTCATAATCGGCAGGCTTTCCAAAGGCCGCATGGGTGTATATGACTCTCTAGTAACACGCAGTCCCTGTGAAACTGCCTCTTGGGAGGCCCAGCTGCTCCCATAGCTTTGATTCTTAAAGAGTATGAATGTCAAAAGTTTGTAACAGGGCTTCCCTGGTGGCACAGTGGTTGAGAGTCCGCCTGCCGATGCAGGGGACAGGGGTTCGTGCCCCAGTCCGGGAGGATCCCACATGCCGCGGAGCGGCTGGGCCCGTGAGCCATGGCCGCTGAGCCTGCGCGACCGGAGCCTGTGCTCCGCAACGGGAGAGGCCACAACAGTGAGAGGCTCGCGTACTGTAAAAAAAAAAAAAAAAAAAAAAAAGTTTGTAACAACTGGAAGGCCAAAGGACTGCAGGGCCACCGTCTGTTGTCTGTTGTATGGTTTTTGTGGCCAGGGCCACATTCAACATTTGGAGGGTTATTACCTCTCTCGGCAGGCTAAGAGGCTGTGAGGGAGAGGACCCTTTTCTCAACCACATGGATGTTGGGAACATAAACATGCCAAGGGGCTGTCTATGCTGCCCAGGTTGTTGTTCAATTGCCCAGCGGCAGGTTCAGCTCAGTAACTGGCCAGAGGGCTTGACAGGGCCCAGGCTGGGCTGAGCTGGAGAACCACAGATGCCTGCTTGGATGGTCAGAGGTCAAGGGTTATCCTGTCTGAGACTTGATTTTCTACTGATGCCCGCTCAGATGGGACAGAGGATTCATGAAGTCCCAGAAGGGCCCCAGCTGCCCTCAAGAAGGCAGCACCTGAGGGTCAGCCTGTCACTACCCAGTCCTGCGTAAATCGGCACGTCTTCAGAGTGCCCTCGCGTCAGGGCTGTGCTGGAACCTGGGACTGCCCAGGCAGAGTGGGGCTGGCACCACCCCTTTCAGGCAGGAGGGAGGGAAGAGAGAAACCCTACATGACTTCTGACGGCCTCCACAGCCCCTGACTGAGGTTGAGGTCTATTTGAAACAGAGACAGTACAGACATTTCATTCGTCTCCCAAGAGCCCAGGACTGGGGGGAAGACAAACAATGATACAGCTCACCTACCTGACTCATGTGTGACCTTGGGAGAATCCTGTCCATCCTGGAGGCTTCAGAGAGATGGAGAGAGACAAGAACGGTGAGAACAGGTTATCCTTTAACCTAACTCTAACCCTCACCCTAACCCTAACATCCTAACCCTTTACCCTATTACCCTAAACCTAACAATCCTAACCTTGGATCCTAGACCCTCGATCCTGACACCTCAACTCTAATCCCTGACCCTGACCCTTTAACCATCACCCTAAACCCTGACACTGACTCTAAGCACAGACCTTAACCTTAGCAAAGTGGATGCCAAGGGATGACTCTATAATCTCTAAAATAAACCAAGGGAATAAATCCTCATGACCTTGCATTTAGCAGTGGTTTCTTCGATCTGACATCAAAGCTTAAGCAATGAATAAAATATAGATACACTGGATTTCCTCAAAGTTAATAATTTTATCACATCAAAACTGCTATCCAGAAAGTTAGACAGTCCACAGAATGGAAGAAAATATTTGCACATGATATATCTAATAAGAGTCTGTTATCCAGAACGTATCAAGAAACTCATCAACAGAAACACAAAGAACTCAATTTTTAAAATGCACAAAGGACTTGATCAGACTCTTCTCCAGACAAGACATGCAAATGGTCAACAAGGACATGAAAAGATGTCAAACATCAGTAGTCATGATGGAAATGCAAATTCGTACCGTAATGCAATACCCCTTCAAACACACAATTGTTATAGTCAAGAAAAATTAAAAATAATGAATATTGGCAACGATGTAGAGCAAATGGAACTTTTAAACATTGTGGAAATGTAAAATGGTGCAGCCTACGTGAACAATACTTTGACCTTTCTTCAAAAAGATAAATGTACTGGGTTGGCCAAAAAGTGCCTTCAGTTTTTAAATAAAAATAAAACACACATTTTTCATTTTCACCAAGAACTTTATTGAACAACGTATTCACCCTTTTGTTTCACTAGCTTCTGCCCTTTTTCAGGCAACCTCATAATTCTGTCTTCCCAAAACTTTTTATCTTTTTGAGCAAAGAACTGTTCCTGGTGCCTTTTACAGTCTTCCACGGAATTGAAATTTTTTCCATCAAGAGAATTTTGTAAAGACCAAAAAAAATGGAAATCTGAAGGTGCAATGTCTGGTGAATATGGCGGATGAATCAGAACTTCCCAGCCAAGCTGTAACAGTTTTTGCCTGGTCACCAAAGAAACATGAGGTCTTGCATTATCCTGATGGAAGATTATGCATTTTCTATTGACTAATTCCAGACGCTTTTCGTCCAGTGCTGCTTTCAGTTGGTCTAACTGGGAGCAGTACTTGTTGGAATTAATCATTTCGTTTTCTGGAAGGAGCTCATAATAGAGGACTCCCTTCCAATCCCACCATATACACAACATCACCTTCTTTGGATGAAGACCGGCCTTTGGTGTGGTTGGTGGTGGTTCATTTCGCTTGCCCCACGATCTCTTCCGTTCCACATTATTGTACAGTATCCACTTTTCATCACCTGTCACCATTTGTTTTCAAAATGGAACCTTTTCATTGCATTTAAGTAGAGAATCACATGCAGAAATTCACTTAACTTATGTGGAACTCAAACATCAAAGCAATTAATAAAATCAAGCTGGTGCAAATGATTTTCAGTGCTTGATTTGGATATTTTGAGTATGTTGGCTATCTCCCACGTGGTATAATGTTGATTGTTCTCAATTAATTTCTCCATTTGATCGCTATCAACTTCAGCTGGTCTACCAACCATGGAGCATCGTCCAGCGAGAAATCTTCAGCATGAAACTTCACAAACCACTTCTGACACGTTCAATCAGTCACAGCACAAATCCATACACTGCACAAACCTTTTTTTGCATTTCAGTTGCATTTTTACCTTTCTTGAAATAATAAAGCATAATATGCCAAAAATGTCGCATTTTTCCCATCTTCAATACTAAAATGGCTAAACAAAAATTCACCAACTTTGATAAGTCTTTTGCTAAATGCATGCTGATATGACAGCCATCACATAGAACCTCACAAAATTGTTTTGAATGAAGTTAAAGACAACTAAGGGCTACTAGAGCCATCTTACGGAAAAAGTCGAATAAACTTTTTGGCCAACCCAATTAGGGTTCAACAACTCCACTCCTATACAGACACCAAAGAATTGAAAACAGGTGTTCAAACAAAAACTTGTACACAAATATTCATAGCAGCACTGTTCATATAGCCAAAAGGAAGAAACAATTAAAATGTCCATCAACAGGTGAATAAACAAAATGTGGTACATCCATGAACTACCATACTATTCTGCCATATAAATGAATAGAGTAAAATGGTGCAGCCACTGTGAAAATAAAAGCTCCTTAAAAAGTTACACTCTGGGTTAACATATGATCCATAAATTTCACTTTGGGGCATTTACTCAAAATATTTAAAAGCAGGGACTGGAACAGGTATTTGTACACTCATATTCATAGCAGCATCGTTCACAATAAGAAAAGGTGGAAGCAACCCAGGTGCCCATTGATGGATAAATGGATAAACAGAATGTGGTATATACACAAAGGAATATTATTTAGCCTTGAAAACTAAGGAAATTCTGACACATGCTACAATGTGGATGAACCTTGAACTTACTATACTGAATGAGATAAGTCAGTCACGGAAGAACAAATTCTATGGTTCCACTTACATACGGTATCTGGGGGAGTCAAATTCAAAGACAGAAGGAATGTGGTTGCAGGAGCTGAGAGGAGTCAGTGTTCAATGGATACAGTTTCACTTGGGGAAAATGAAAAAGTTCAGGAGATGAGTGGTGAGGATATTTTTATAACGATGTAGATGTAGTGAGTGCCACAGAACTGTACACACCAAATGGCTTAAACGGTAAATGTTATGTGTTTTTATTCGCAGTGGGAAAAATGAAGTACTGATACATGCTACCATATGGAGGAACGCTGACAACACCCTAAGTGAAAGAAGCCATACAGAAAAGGCCACACAGATAACATACTCATTCTGTGCTTTAAATCCATCAAGGTTTTGAACATAAGGGAAAGTCGTAGTCAAGGTTTCAGAAAAAAAAGAAAACTGGGTCACAATGAAAAAAGATATTGCCATAGAGTTGGGGCAGGTGGTGAAAGGGGAAGTGGACCTATGGACCAGATTATTATAAGAAATTATAATCCTCCTCATTTGGTGGTTAAAAGTGCTTGTTCCCTGGGAGTGTATCCATGTTTTGGGTAAAACACACTGAAGTGTTTTGTGTGAAGTGGCAAATGTGAGTACTTTGTACTGCTATGGAAAATTTTCTATACATTTTAAATTACTGTAAAATAAATTACTTTTCAAAGCAACTGTGTCAATAAAAGGACAGAAATGTAGAGAAGACAACGATCTTTGTATAGAGGCCAACCCTACCCAGATCCTGCTCACCCAAAGTGATGATGTAATTTGCCATTGTAAAATTTCACGTGTTTTCAAGGGGCAGTGTGGGAAGATTATAATAGTAGCCACCCTATCTTGGGTGTTGTGGATGAGCTGGATGTGGTAGAAACAGTGGGATTTCTAATTCCAGTTTCCCATATTAAATCACCAAAACACTGTCAGAACCAATAAATGAATTCAGTAAAGCTGCAGGATACAAAATCAATACACTAAAAACACTTGTTTCTATACAGTAATAATGAACCATCAGAAACAGAAATTAAGAAAACAATCCCATTTCCAATAACATCAAAAGAAACAAATACCCAGGAATGAATTTAACCCAAGATGTGAAACAGCTGCACACTGAAAACCTTACGACATCAATGAAGAAACTGAAGATGCAAAGAAATGGAAAGATATCCTGTGCTTATGGATGGAAAGACTTAGTAGTGCTAAAATGTTCATTCTGCCCAAAACAGCATACACATTTAATGCACATCCTACCAAATTTCCAACGGAATTTTTCACAGGAGCTGAACAAACAATCCTGACATTTGTATGGAACTACAAAGGACCCTGAACAGCCAAGGGGACCCTGAGAAAGGAGAACAGCAGCTGGAGGAAACTCACTCACTAACTTGAAACCATATCACAAAGCTACAGTAACCAAACAGTGTAGAAATAGCACAAAAAGAGGCATGGGCCACAGGAATAGAATAGAGTCTGGGAAAGAAATCCACATATATGTGGTCAGTTTATGACAAAGCCGCCAAGGACATACACCAGGAAAAGGAGAGTCCCCTCAATAAATTGTGCGTGATAGAGAGAAGGGAGAGAATTACTGTGTTGGCTTCTTGGGGACACTTGGAGGACTTTCTGACAGTGGGGATGCAATCCGTTTGTCTTTTCCCTCCTTGGTAAGAAATCTCCGTATGACATGAGCCTCTCTAAGAATCCTCCCTGAATCGAGGCCTGAAGAAATCAGAGCTGAGATTCAAGTTGTCTTCACAGACAATATCTCAAGGTTAAGTATAAGTATGACTTCAACAAGGTAATTTAAAGTGCCATTATTGCCCTCCATTCCAGATGTGTAAGAGGGGAAGTGTTGGCAGAGGCCTAGTGTTTAAAGCTGTCTGGTTTGACTGGACATGCTCATTCATCCCCAGCTGGCCTCACACGCATTTGAGTTACTAGCGATGACCAAGCTGAATTCAGAGACTCGTCAGCGGGAAGGACACTGACAGAAACTCTGTTACCTGTCCTGTTGGTTTCTCTGTACCTTCTGCTCACTAGGTTGTGTCACTTGCTATGGTGCCTGGGCATCAGGTTTTTAATACAGTTATTACCAGTTGTGAGACTAGGAAGAACAGAAATCAGGCCATTCCACGAAATCTGAAACTGGAGGACAGGGTCACTTTCTTATTTTCCTGGTTTAACAGGCCAGTTAGTTGCTGCTCATGACTAACTAGCCCTGTTTTACTATCACACTGGGCAGTCGACTGAGATTTACCCATATATATACTTACACTAGTTCTACCTCAAAGAGCCTTCTTGATCAAACATGTCAACAACTTCACCTCAACCTGGAAATACTGGAAAGGCAGAATAAATTCAGTTTAAGGTGATTTATGTAAATCATTTATTACAGGAAATTTTCGTGGTGGGAAAGGCCAATATTTACCACCCAGTAAAAATAAATACTGATCTGATCTCAAAATCGTGTCTTCTACACACACACACACACACACACACACACACACTGGCGTGGGCACACACTCACGTGCACATGGGCAGATACAGACCCTCTGCGGAAGTTACCAGTAGCTTGTGAGGTCAGTGAAACCCCATGATTACGAGCTTACGCTGTGCAGTGAGCTGGCTCTGGGTTTAAATCCTGCCCCTGGCTGTGGGATAGGGCACAGACCACTTCAGCTCCCTGCACAGTTTTTCTCTTCTCTTAAACAACACCCACTACAGAAGGGTTAGTGTGAGGATCAGGTGGAAGGTACCTAATAAACTGGTGCTTCTCAAACTCCAAAGTTCACACAAATCATCTGGGAATCTTGTTACAATGCAGATGCTGATTCAGGTTCTCAAGTGGGGCTGGATGTTCTAAGTTCCTAGGTGATGTTATGTTGCCAGTCCACGGACCAAACTTTGCGTAGCAAGGTACATACTGAAAGCAAAATCGCTATCCTGTGGTCCTGCCAGCCAAGTAAGAGAAGAAAGCTGAGAAAGGATTTTTTGGTGCCCAGTGTGAGCTTGGCATGAACTCAGTTTCTCTAGGTACGGAGAAAATAACACATTTGGGGCCAGGCTTTATTCTGTCCCCTCATGAGCCTCAGCATGACTTAATTTCCATTCTTCTGCCCAGAGCCAGCCAGGGGCCACGGGAACACACAGAGATGGGGAGTCTCATACCTGTCATAGTCCTGGCAAATCTGCCCCATGGCCACCAAGGCCTTCAGGTACTCGCTGGCTGGCAGGGGTGGGTATAGCGCAGGGAACAGCTGTTACTGGGGTCCCTGTTGGAGCCAGTGGAATCTATAGCTACCTAGAAGAGAAGAGAGGCAAATAAGTGAATTTAAAGCGAATGCATCTCGTAAGAATTGCCACGTGCTGTGAGAGAGACACGGCCTGCGGGGGGAAAAGCAGCATATTACACACCCTGCCAATAAGCAGAGTTAGAGAAGAACTTCATTAGCTTTAAAAACTAGTTATTAATTTGGTTGAGGCCATTTCTGTAGTCTCCACTCTCCCTCTCCCCCGATGCCCTCTCTTCTCTGTGTCCAAAATGGAACTTGAGATTGACATACAGGTCAGAAAGCCCAACCACCGCTGCTCCACATCACCAGGCGCCAAGAGCAACGGTGGAATATCATAGTTCACTAAGAAGAGTCTTCTGTGCTCTCCCAGCAGGACGATTCCATCTCCGAAGCCTAGGTAGGCCCCCTTAAAACTAAACTCTGTGTTAGAGATGCAGTCTGTATAACAAAGCCAGTGTTACTTTCATGAGTGGCCGGCTGCAGAGAGATGTGCTTAAGTGGTTGTAATAAAATTTCTGCCAGAAGCAGAAAGTCTCTGCTTCTGTGTAAGGCTCCACTCATGTGAAAATTCCTGCCCACGCCAGAGAAGATGCATGAATCTAGGGCACTGTCAGTGGCAAGTGGAGAGAAACCTCTGTTTTGCCACCAAGTCGTCATTATCCTTGAACTTCTTAAATTTTTTCTGACCTCCAACATCATCATGATCTAAATAATGGTTGACTCATCCAACACTTAACAACTACTACAAATGCTTAAGCCTGAGGCGGGCTCAATCGGGAAGGAGGATTTCTTCTGATTTTTCAAGATCATCACCATTTAAATGAAAGTTAACCTAGCAAAACCCTAGTCAAGAACTGTGTGAAAAGCTAGCGGGGGTGGGGCGGGGCTAGGGTGGGGAACCTACATGCATTTTGTGAACAAAAAGGAGGTGTAAAGCACTCCAGGATCCACCCATGAGGGCCCAACCAGACAGAGGTCTGGATACATGCAGACAATCCTGGAAAACTCCTCCAAGAAGAACACTCGAGAGGTAGCTGAGAGACAGTGGTTTGGAGAAATCAAACATCTCAGGGCCTCCCGGATTTACCAAGCTCTAATACATACCCACTATTCTCTGCCTTTTTGTCCTACGTAGAGACACTTAAGAGATCACGGCACCTCACACGTGTGTGCATAGTGTTTAAAAGGTAAAAATAGTGCTGGGAAGGCTAGAAGTAAAGCCACCTCTTTCCTACTGAGGAAAGCATTTTAGAACTCTAGAGAATTCTAGAGAATGCAAGGATGTTATTAAGGAAATAACCTTGATTCTGCTCTGATTTATTATTATCATTGCAAGCACTGCAAATCATTGGCATGTGTTGATACTTAATTATTAATAACGAGTACCTGTGGCTCCCCTCACTTCTGTTTATGATGGCTCTCATCGTGGAGCATCCCCCTCTACCTGTGCTTCTTAATACTGCAGCTGACACCCTGTCCTATGTGTTGATTCCCTGATTGTCAAGGGTATCCTGTGATGACAAAAATATGCTGTTTTCTTGATTTAAAACCAGAGAAGGAAATCAGATAATATAAAGAGCAGAGGGAAAAACTTCCATAAAGAAAAATGGCAGCTCAAGAAACATAACTGAACACTTTATCCTCCCCAGGTAGGGGCAAGATCTCCAAGCATGGAGGCACCAAGTGGCAGCATCTGAGCCCAGGTGTATCACCTGCATGAGTACCTGTGGTATGGGGAGAAGTGGATGTAACATCTGGATGAGTGTTAATAGATTCTGGCAATAATTTATACTAAAATTAAAGAAGAAAAACATAGGGCTGGGATTAGGGTAAGACAAGAGAGGTGACTAGGGCATAAACTCAGAAAGGCACTCTCATCTGAGCTGACCCTACACTTGCTCAATCCTGAGAGTGATGCCTCCTTAAATTTTGCATCCTAGGTGCCTTTCTTCACTCTTGTCCTGGTACATCATTTCATTTCTATCAACTCTTCATCCTCAGGCTTGGGATAATTCCCTTATGCTTAACAAACTAGGGTTGGGCAGAGATGATGGTGAGAAGAAGATTGTGATTGAAGATATTAAAGACAGAAAATAAATAGGATTTGGTGACTGTCTGTGAAGTTGGATGCCAGGTAGGGTAAGGGAGCGGCCAGATCTCCTTGGGGATGGAGGAAATTGCACAGTGTGACAACTTGAGCTGCCTGTTCCTGGTGGTGGTGTAGGGACATACAAACATGCCTGATGGAGACTGTGCTTTTTTTCTGCAGGCAGGCCTCTGCGGTTTCCACTCTTCCTGTGGGGATGGCCCCTGTGGGCTGTGACCACAGAGCCTATTCCGACTCAAGAGACGCTGATATAACTTTGGTGAAGGGTATGAACTTAAAAATTATCTGATGAAAAAGGAAATAAACCAATGATCCTTATCACTCACTGTTTTCTCTAGTTCCCATTGCTTATAAAAATATTTTTTCATTTGACTAGACAGCAAATGGACAGCCTCAAGTACATGGCAGCTAAAAGATTATTTTTTTTTTCCTGGCAAGTGATGGTTTCTGAAGTCTCCCAGATGAGGCTGGAGATAAAATCTGTCTTCAGGAGGTGGCCTTCTACCAACAATTCTCTGTGTTCTTTAAGTTAGCATTAGTGCAAAGGGAACAGAGCAAAAGGTTAGGTTTATTTTATTATTATTTTTTGCGGTACGCGGGCCTCTCACTGTTGCGGCCTCTCCTGTTGCGGAGCACAGGCTCCGGATGCGCAGGCTCAGCGGCCATGGCTCATGGGCCCAGCCGCTCCGCGGCACGTGGGATCCTCCTGGACCGCGGCACGAACCCATGTCCCCTGCATCGGCATGTGGACTCTCAACCACTGCGCCACCAGGGAAGCCCTAGGTTTATTTTAAAAAGCAACAGGGAGGCCATGAAAGATGAGATTAAATTGAAAATAAAAGCAAACAATGACTGAAAAATGCCAGTTTGTGGAGGAGGCTTCCGACTCCTGGCTTCCTGAATGGGGTAGGCTTGCAGAGCCACCGTTTTCATCTTCTGCTACGAAGCATTTAGGAAAGCCTGTGGTCTGGTGTGTGCTCCAATCTGCCCAGCAGGCAGCCCCGGAACAGGCCTCCTTTGCCTCCCCTTCTGCCCAGGAGGCCTTGCTCTTCATTAAGCAGAGCCTTGAAACAGTTTTGCAAAACTTTGTAAAGTAAGAAAGCAAAATGCTTGCTCCCTCCATGTCACCAGATCCCCAGTATGTGGAGCTGCTTCCAGAAAAGGCTGGATGCTAACGATGAGTATCTTTCCTTGGATATTTTTAGCTTCTTATGTGAAATGAGCCCACGCCTCACATCCCTTCCCTGCCTGTGACAAACAGGCCATTTGAGAACCTCCTGGAAGTTTTCTGATGAAAGCTGCTGTGAACCCATCTCTGGTTAGCTGCCTGATCTCTCTGCCATCAACCTTTGTGATATCACCTGCTACAGGACAGCTTTTATTTTAAAGACTTGTATACAATTTGGACCTATACAACATGCCTTGTACGTTGAGATGCTGTTTAGTCTGGACCACTTCTTAAATAATAGGTCTAATTCTAGGGCTTTCCTGTTTCCTCAAAACTCCACAGTAGGCAAAGAAATAGGACCCTAGGCAAGGTGGTAAAGACCCTGGAGGCCGCCTGGTTCATTTCCTGGGAAAGGCAAAGCATTCTCCTCTTCAACCCAGGACTCATCCTTATTTCTCAGAGGTCTACACCAGAGTCCATTAGTGTTTAATCTGGGATATAAAATCAGGATTTAAAACTTAAACTGAGACACAGCATGGGCACAGGATGTCCTAAATGTGTTAGGGTCAGAAAAGATTACGTGAGAGAACTTTAACAGGTGGTCTTTTCGTAGTCTTGAAGGTTAATCTGGGAGAAGCCACATTCAACTTATATTATTAAATTATAGCTGGTAAAGTCAGAGACAAAAGAAAGCAATACCATCTTTAATTTTAAATACAAATAATACAAAGGGCCAGTAAAGCTGTCACTGTTTGCAGATGACATGATACTATACATAGAGAATCCTAAAGATGCTACCAGAAAACTACTAGAGCTAATCAATGAATTTGGTAAAGTAGCAGGATACAAAGTTAATGCATAGAAATCTCTGGCATCCCTATACACTAATGATGAAAAATCTGAACGTGAAATCAAGAAAACACTCCCATTTACCATTGCAACAAAAAGAATAAAATATCTAGGAATAAACCTACCTAAGGAGACAAAAGACCTGTATGCAGAAAATTATAAGACTGACTGATGAAAGAAATTAAAGATGATACAAATAGATGGAGAGATATACCATGTTCTTGGATTGGAAGAATCAACATTGTGAAAATGACTCTACTACCCAAAGCAATCTACAGATTCAATGCAATCCCTATCAAACTACCACTGGCATTTTTCACAGAACTAGAACAAAAAATTTCACAATTTGTATGGAAACACAAAAGACCCCGAATAGCCAAAGCAATCTTGGGAACGAAAAACGGAGCTGGAGGAATCAGGCTTCCTGACTTCAGACTATGCTACAAAGCTACAGTAATCAAGACAGTATGGTACTGGCACAAAAACAGAAAGATAGATCAATGGAACAGGATAGAAAGCCCAGAGATAAACCCACGCACATATGGTCACCTTACCTTTGATAAAGGAGGCAGGAATGTACAGTGGAGAAAGGACAGCCTCTTCAATAAGTGGTGCTGGGAAAACTGGACAGCTACATGTAAAAGTATGAGATTAGAACACTCCCTAACACCATACACAAAAATAAGCTCAAAATGGATTAAAGACCTAAATGTAAGGCCAGAAACTATCAAACTCTTAGAGGAAAACATAGGCATGACACTCTATGACATAAATCACAGCAAGATCCTTTTTGACCCAGCTCCTAGAGAAATGGAAATAAAAACAAAAAAAAAAACAAATGGGACCTAATGAAACTTCAAAGCTTTTGCACAGCAAAGGAAACCATAAACAAGACCAAAAGACAACCCTCAGAATGGGAAAAAATGTTTGCAAATCAAGCAACTGACAAAGGATTAATCTCCAAAATTTATAAGCAGCTCATGCAGCTCAAAAAACAAACAACCCAATCCAAAAATGGGCAGAAGACCTAAATAGACATTTCTCCAAAGAAGATATACACACTGCCAACAAACACATGAAAGAATGCTCAACATCACTAATCATTAGAGAAATGCAAATCAAAACTACAATGAGATATCATCTCACACCAGTCAGAATGGCCATCATCAAAAACTCTAGAAACAATAAATGCTGGAGAGGGTGTGGAGAAAAGGGAACACTCTTACACTGTTGGTGGCAATGTAAATTGATACAGCCACTGTGGAGAAGAGTATGGAGGTTCCTTAAAAAACTACAAATAGAACAACCATATGACCCAGCAATCCCACTACTGGGCATATACCCTGAGAAAACCATAATTCAAAAAGAGTCATGTACCAAAATGTTCATTGCAGCTCTATTTACAATAGCCCGCAGATGGAAACAACCTAAGTATCCATCATCGGATGAATGGATAAAGAAGATGTGGCACATATATACAATGGAATATTACTCAGCCATAAAAGGAACGAAACTGAGTTATTTGTAATGAGTTGGATGGACCTAGAGTCTGTCATACAGAGTGAAGTAAGTCAGAAGGAGAGAGACAAATACCGTATGCTAACATATATATGGAATTTAAAGGAAAAAAAACTGTCATGAAGAACCTGGGGTAAGACAGGAATAAAGACTGTGTCCTACTAGATCTACTAGAGGATGGACTTGAGGATATGGGGAGGGGGAAGGGTAAGGTGTGACAAAGCGAGAGAGAGGCATGGACATATATACACTACCAAACGTAAGGTAGATAGCTAGTGGGAAGCAGCCGCATAGCACAGGGAGATCAGCTCGGTGCTTTGTGACCGCCTGGAGGGGTGGGATAGGGAGGGAGACACAAGAGGGAAGAGATATGGGAACATATGTATAACTGATTCAATTTGTTATAAAGCAGAAACTAACACACCATTGTAAAGCAATTATACTCCAATAAAGATGTTAAAAAATATATCACTCAGGTATCTCACCTCCCTTTGTATTTAATTAAAAAAAAATAAGGGCCATTTGAATATAATAAGAAAAAAATGATGACTCAGTATTCTACTAGCCTGGTAAGTTGTATGCATATATATAAACAAAATATTTTAAAAATGTATACATAAAATAGTTATATATAATATATATAAATATTCAACATAGCTGTAATCATAGGGTAACTGCTTTATATTCTTTTTTTCTTCACTTAACACTATGTCATAAACATATCCTCATGTTATTACCAATCATCATAATTATCACTTAAAATGGCTTTACCATAGTCCACTTAAATGAGTGAACTGCAATTTACATAGCCATTACCTTACCGTGGGACATTTATGTTCCTTACAACCTGTCTCTGTGAAAATCCATTTTACAGTGAACATTTTCTTGCATCTGGAAAGAAACATTTAATTCTGCTACCATTTTCTTTCCAAATACCTTATGGAGTCTGTCTGGTCTATGCTGTCTATACTTGTGTATTTTGTATGTGAAATTCTAGTATCTGGCTTTCTTTTTAGCTGCTGGGCCGTGTGCCAAACACATGGAACCCCATCTCTCTCCCTGAAGTCTCTGCTTCACCTCTGCCCAGCTCCTCCAAGACCACAACGTGATGTTGCCCCAGAGTACTTATGATTCAAGGATTCACACGAGGAACAAAGGTTGTCCTCAGGACACCCTGGACCTCCCGGAATTGTGTGCGCAATTGGGTGTATGCACTTTCCAGTGAGGGATATAGACCCTGTATCAGATTTCAAGTGGTCCATGTGACCAAAAAAAGAAGAAGAATCATTGACAGGGGCCCTTTTAGCATGCTTTATATCTCCTTCCCTCCTCAGGGCTTTCGCTGCTTATTTGACAGCCTAAAACTCCCCTCTTCCTCAGGTTGCTACCTACTTTCCACCTCCTGCCTTCCCTTCACTGTTGGCCTTCTTGTACAAGTAGTTATGCCCACTGTGTTCACCTCCTGTCTGTTACACCCCAACTCCTAGGTCTCCCGTCTCATTCTGCTGAAGTCGCTCTTCTGCAGATGATTTATGCCTACTCATCACATGGCCCAGTCACTGGTTTTCATTCTTCATCTTGTGTCTTCTCTTTAGCATATGGGATATTGCCCTCGACCTTGTAACATTTCCTCCTGATCATGAGTTACTGCCTCCTCCAGGACCTTTTCCTCTGGCATCTCCTCTTACTGTTTGCCCCTCTTTCCTCTGCTGCCAGTGGAGGTCTTCTACAATTTTCTGTCACCAGGTCCCCTTTCTGTATTTTTCTCTTTGGCCATCTCATCCAGACCCATGTATGTGCAGCTTCTACCTCTCTCCTGAAACTGAGATCCGTATTTATAAACGCCATCTCCACCGGGATACCTGAAAGTACCTCCACTACGTCCAGGAGGAAGCTCATCCTGTTGTCTGGCAGCTCCTCTTGATTTCCGTATTTCCGTGAACAGGACTGCCATGCTTTGTCTTTAGGCACAAGAGATCTGAGTTATCCTGGGCTCATTATTCTCCCGTGCTTTCCGTCTCCTCATGTATCATAAGTCAAGGCTAATTGACTCTTTCCACAGTGCCCCTTCCTACTGCTGCCCCTACTGTTACCTCTTATTACCTGTCACCAGGATGGTTGCAGTGGGCTTTAATCTCTTCTTTCAGAGTCCCTTCACCACCACCGATGCCTTTCACCAAATACCCCCAGATTTACTTCCCTAAAGCATGTGCCTGATTGTTCCAGTCTTGCCCAAGACTCTCCTGAATGTTCCCTTATCCACCAGATTACCTCAAAATTCAAAGCCCTTCAAGTTCTCAATCCCAATCATTTCCCCAACAATCCCCTAAACATATCCTGTATAGTCACATTAACCCAAGTAAGGAAACGTATTTATCATTAGAATATATGGATACATAAATATTTAAGTTCATAGGGGTGCTTTTTAAAGCAAAAATCTAGTATCACATTTATCTGTCCAATTTCTTCTTTTCCCTAAACCTTATCTCTTCTTGAAGATTTAGGCTTCGGTCCATCATCATTCAACGGAAGTATTTTGAGCACCTTATATGCATCGGCCTGGGATCCGAAGGGAAAGATGCTTTACTCTTGATATTCTTAAGAATATCAAGGAGCCCTGGGCATCTGTGGAAGGTGCAAAAGCTTTTTCCTCACCTATTTGTAGTGTGTACTAGTCAGTCTTGACAGCAAGCAAATGGTCCACTCAAAAGGGCTGACTGCGGAGAATTTAATAAAAGGACAATTCAAAAAAGGTTAAAGGAGGCTGCCTAGAAAGGGTCGAGAGGGGCAGTTAGCAGAACCGAGTGACAGTAGTGTCTGCAGAGCAGGACACCTGATGGGAAGGGTGTCCTTTTGTAGAGGAATGTGGTCCCTGCCGAACAGCAGCCTGGCAAGCAGAGAGCTGGGAGGAAGCACCCCAACTTCATTCTCCTCCAATCGTTTGACCTCTGGCTGCTGACCCCAAAGAGGAAGGCCTCCTGGGGCACAGGGGAAGGGCTGAGAAGAGTGAGGAAACGCGCAGAACTCTACTCCACTGCTGGCTCCTGAAGGTCTGTCTCCAGGGAGACGGAGGCTCATCCTGGCTGAAGCTCCTGGGCCTGCTCGGGAATCTCAGGTCATCCTGTGCCAGCAGGAGATTTCGACTCCGGAGGGCTCAGGGGTTGGGTGACTGCAACGCATCCTCGTTCCTCCCTCCCTCTGCTCTGCCCGTCTGCACACCAGGAAGCCCTCCTCTCATTTCTCATCCCTCTGCCACTTTCCCTTCATTTTGCCAGATGGGTTCAATAAAATAATTGGGCAGATAATAAATACTTAGAGGCCAAGTTAAATAAGACATGTTAATTGTTATTAATAGCTTGCATTACAGCTTA
The DNA here is from genome assembly GCF_003676395.1 of Aethalodelphis obliquidens. Lineage (NCBI taxonomy): Eukaryota > Metazoa > Chordata > Mammalia > Artiodactyla > Delphinidae > Aethalodelphis > Aethalodelphis obliquidens. The sequence goes on along the minus strand of NW_020837981.1, from coordinate 157,845 downwards.
TCATTTACAGTAGACGGTACTGCTTGAGTAATAAGGAATTAATAATGAGGAAGTTGACTTTTAGAGGGAAATGACAATGAAGCGGCTGGTATGTTTTCTTTAATAGAAAGCTCAAAACAGAACACCTAGCAACCGTCTCCTGCGACCCAGGCCCGAAGCCCTCCAGGAGGAAGGGCTTTGTTGCAGGCGCTGCTGATGATCTGGCTCCTCCTCCTCCTCAGCATTTATCTGTACGTGCTCCCCCTCTTCTCATGCCTTGCTCCAGACTCACTCCAGACCTCCTACAGGTCCATCATTGGACCCTGGAGGGCTGAGAAGCTGGGGCTGGGAAGGTGGTGGAGAGAACAAAGCCAGGAGGGCAATCCTCCTGTTTCAGGCAGGCCAGATGACCCCTCCTCCCCTCCATGAGTCAGGGTGTGGAGCTGGGAACCCTGTGGGGTCAAACTTCCAGTTTTTACCTGGACTGATTCTTTGCAGCCCAACTCCAAGGGCAGAGTAAGCCCTTGGAGTCTCTCTGTCCAAACCTAGGAGGATTTTGAACATGAAGGTTGAATAAAGAATTGTTCAAAAGCATGGGATCCCTAGACTATAAAACAGACCCAAATCAATAGAGCTTTCCTTTGAAAGCCTGTAACAGTTGCCTAAGATTGTAGGACACTATCTCCTCTGTGACACTGCTGACTCCTCTACCTCCATTTGCCCAGGACAGCTGGAGTTAGGTGTGTGTGTGCCCACAATGCACATGTCTGCTACCTTCTAAACGTGCCAGTGTATATATGGGAGGGCTGGGTGGGTGTGTCTTTAAAGAACCTTAGACTCTAAAGAGATGACCGAAATCTATAATTAACTCCTGTAAGTATTCAGGGGCAAATGAACAATGCCCTGAGTTTAGGCAGGACATAGGTAGACCCCTCTGAGGTTACAGTAGAGGACCTGCCTCTATCTCGGGAGATGCCTTATCCCATTCCCCTCTAGTCCTTTGGGTACCACTATCCCTAGTCCCAGTAATACAATGGTCCTGTCTATTCTCTTGGGCTCAAACCGAGACAAAAAAGTTAAACCCATTTTCCTTGCCTTCCTCACATGACTGAGCCAGTCCAGGAAGCTGATAAGCAGGGCTGAGTTTCACAAGTACGCTTCTGTAAGACGAGGAAAAATGCTGCACGAATTGCATTCCTCTTGTTTACATCCATGTTGCTTTCCCATAGGTTTTAGCAGATCTCTCTCTTGCCATCTGGGTATTCTCTTTCTGGAGGTCATGTCTGTCAAAACCTAGGAGGATTCTGAACATGAAGCCACTGAAAGCAAACTGTTCCAGGGCAGATGGACTCACAAGCTTGACCTACCCAGGCACTTTAAAAAGATCCAGTCCACCCACCCAAATACGTATTAGGAGTGCGTAAATCCCACGGGCTCAGTCAGATTCCATGTAGGAGATGATACTCAATCCACCATCTCATTCTATTTCTCAATCTTGAGAGACTGGTTATCCAATCTTTTGGAATTCACCTTTTCATTGCCTGATGAACCATTTGGATGGCTTACTCCCCCCCCCCCCCCCCCCCCCCCCGGCTTTCCACTCAAACACTCAATAATTTTATTTGCCTACGGTTGGTTTCTTGGGGATGTGAAGGACGGGGCTGGCAGCAACCTGGGCTTCATGCGCCCTCTGGTGGGCTTCAGAGGCAAGGAGCAGAATTGTGACCAACCCGAAAGGACTTGCCAGTCTGGAGGCCACAGTCAATACAGCCTAGGGGAGGGTTGCAGTGTTCCTCACGACTGCGGGATGACCACATGTTCTGCCGAGACTTCATCTGCTTCAAACAGTCCTTGTCCACTTCCCACTTGGGGAGGATAAAGAGGAGGATACCACGGGGGAAGCTGATGGCCCAGGCGAGTCCCACAGCTTTCATGGGGTTCTTGCCGCTCTTTCTGGGAATGTATTCCAGCTCAGGGGATGGGGCTTGGGCTCCTCCTTGCACTCTGTGGAGCTGTGGCTTTGCAGTGCCCGGGTCCTGTTCTGGGAAGCCTTGTTAGCTGTGGCTCCTGACAGAATCCCTTCGAAAGCCACTTCCACATCACTGAGGGCTCATCACCCTGGTGCCAGGAGAGTGACCTTCACTGTTATCTCCTCGGACACAGGACGTGAAGGACTGCAGGAGGGCTCACGTGAGACACGTGAAGGAAATCTGAGAAAAGGTTTTCAAACCTGGAGGACATGGGCATTTCTTGCCCCCCTGGCCCTTCAGTGCCACAGCAGCTACCACCGCCGCCATGTTCAGATCCCACCCCCATTCCTGGATGGCTCACTCCTGGCACTGACCATTGGGCATGACATGGATACTTGTGTTCTGGCCAGGTTAGGTTAAATAAGACCAAGAGCCTTCAAAGCCCTAAGCAAGTATAATTTTAAGTTAAGTATAATTTTACTTAACCCCTGCCCAATAAGGATTGCAAGACCATATCTCACATCAATTGAATGCAAATCAAACACTTTAATTAAGCTAAATCCTCACTAGATTGGAGGGATACATCTCCCACGAACTTTTAGTTAACAGCTAAATACCCTAGTAAACTGGCTTCAATCTACTTCTCCCGCGAGAAAAAAAAGGTCCCGGCAGGATTGAAGCTGCTTCTTTGAATTTGCAATTCAAAATGATTACTCACCACAGGACTTGGCAAAAAGAGGACTTTACCCCTGTCTTTAGATTTACAGTCTAATGCCTACTCAGCCATTTTACCTATGTTCATAAACCGATGACTATTCTCTACCAATCACAAAGACATTGGTACCCTGTATTTACTATTTGGCGCCTGGGCAGGAATAGTGGGTACTGGTCTAAGCTTGTTGATTCGTGCTGAATTAGGTCAGCCTGGCACACTTATCGGAGATGACCAACTTTATAATGTTCTAGTAACAGCTCACGCCTTCGTAATAATTTTCTTTATGGTTATAACTATCATAATTGGGGGATTTGGAAACTGACTAGTTCCCTTGATAATTGGAGCCCCTGACATAGCATTCCGTCGTCTAAACAACATAAGCTTCTGACTACTTCCCCCTTCCTTTCTACTACTGATAGCATCTTCGATAATAGAAGCCGGGCGCAGGTACAGGCTGAACTGTATATCCTCCTCTAGCCGGAAATCTAGCACACGCAGGAGCCTCAGTAGACCTTACTATTTTCTCTCTGCATTTAGCCGGTGTATCTTCAATCCTTGGGGCTATTAACTTCATTACAACTATTATTAATATAAAACCACCCGCTATAACCCAATACCAAACACCTCTCTTCGTCTGATCGGTCTTGGTCACAGCAGTCTTACTCTTACTATCACTACCCGTCTTAGCAGCCGGAATTACCATATTATTAACTGATCGAAACCTAAACACAACCTTTTTCGACCCGGCAGGAGGAGGGGACCCAATCCTATATCAACACTTATTCTGATTTTTTGGCCATCCCGAAGTATATATTCTAATTCTACCCGGCTTCGGAATAATTTCACATATCGTTACTTATTATTCGGGGAAAAAAGAACCGTTTGGGTATATGGGAATAGTATGAGCTATAGTTTCTATTGGTTTCCTGGGTTTTATTGTATGAGCTCATCATATATTTACAGTTGGAATAGACGTAGATACACGAGCATATTTTACATCAGCTACTATAATTATCGCAATTCCTACAGGAGTAAAAGTTTTCAGCTGACTGGCAACACTTCACGGAGGAAGTATTAAATGATCTCCCGCCCTAATATGAGCTCTAGGCTTTATCTTCTTATTCACAGTAGGAGGTTTAACCGGTATTATCCTGGCTAACTCATCCCTAGATATCATTCTCCACGACACCTATTATGTAGTTGCCCATTTTCACTACGTGCTTTCAATAGGAGCTGTCTTTGCCATCATAGGAGGTTTCGTCCACTGATTTCCACTATTTTCAGGCTATACACTTAACCCAACATGAACAAAAATCCAATTCATAATCATATTCGTAGGTGTAAATATGACATTCTTCCCACAACACTTCCTAGGCCTATCTGGAATACCTCGCCGATATTCCGACTATCCAGATGCCTACACAACATGAAATACCATCTCGTCAATAGGCTCCTTTATCTCACTGACAGCAGTCATACTGATAATCTTCATTATCTGAGAAGCATTCGCATCTAAACGGGAAGTATTAGCAGTAGACCTCACCTCCACAAACCTTGAATGAGTAAACGGATGTCCTCCACCATACCATACATTTGAAGAACCGGTATATGTCAACCTAAAATATTCAAGAAAGGAAGGAATCGAACCCCCTCTAATCGGTTTCAAGCCAACATCATAAACATTATGTCTTTCTTTAAGAGCGAGATATTAGTAAAGTCTTACATAACTTTGTCAAAGTTAAATCACAAGTGAAAATCCTGTATATCTCCATGGCATATCCCTTCCAACTAGGCTTACAAGACACAGCATCACCTGTTATAGAAGAACTTCTACAATTTCATGACCACGCATTAATGATCGTCTTCCTAATTAGCTCCTTAGTTCTTTATATTATTACACTAATACTTACAACCAAATTAACACACACTAGTACAATAGACGCTCAAGAAGTAGAAACTATTTGAACTGTCCTCCCAGCCATTATCTTAATTATAATCGCCCTACCTTCTCTACGAATTCTCTACATAATAGACGAAATTAACAATCCCTCCCTTACCGTAAAAACAATAGGACATCAATGATACTGAAGCTATGAGTATACCGACTACGAAGACCTAAATTTTGACTCATATATAATTCCAACCTCGGATCTAAAACCAGGAGAACTACGATTGCTAGAAGTAGATAATCGAATGGTCCTACCGATACAAATAACAATCCGAATACTAGTTTCCTCAGAAGATGTATTACACTCATGAGCTGTTCCTTCCCTAGGTCTAAAAACAGATGCAATTCCTGGACGCCTAAACCAAACAACCCTAATATCAACACGACCTGGCCTATTCTATGGACAATGTTCAGAAATCTGTGGCTCAAATCACAGCTTTATACCAATCGTTCTCAAATTAGTACCCTTAGAGAATTTTGAAAAATGATCTGCATCCATATTATAATTTCATTAAGAAGCTAAACTAGCGTTAACCTTTTAAGTTAAAGATTGAGAGTTATAAACTCCCCTTAGTGATATGCCACAACTAGATACATCAACATGGCTCCTTACCATTCTCTCTATGATCTTTACTTTCTTCACATTACTTCAACTAAAAATCTCAAAGCATTTTTATTCTCTTTCCCCCAAACCAATGTGCACTAAATTACAAAAACAACAAACCCCTTGAAACCACCACACATGAACGAAAATCTATTTGCCCCTTTCATAATCCCGATTATACTAGGTATTCCTATTACTACTCTAATTATTATATTTCCCACCATACTATTCCCAACACCAAATCGATTAATCAATAACCGTATAATCGCTATCCAACAATGACTAACCAAACTCACACAAAGCAACTGATAGTTACACATAGCCTCAAAGGACAAACCTGATCTCTAATACTTATCTCACTTTTCCTCTTCATCGCTTCCACAAATCTTCTTGGAATATTACCCCACTCATTTACACCTACTACTCAACTCTCTATAAATTTAGGCATAGCTATTCCATTATGAGCTGGCACTGTCTTTATCGGCTTCCGTAATAAGACAAAAATATCCCTAGCCCACCTTTTACCACTAGGCACACCTACTTTCCTGATTCCTATACTAGTAATAATCGAAACTATTAGCCTATTTATTCAACCTTTAGCTCTAGCAGTACGACTAACAGCGAACATCACAGCAGGTCCCCTATTACTACACCTAATCGGAAGTGCAACTCTTGCATTAATAAATATTAGTCTATTCACAGCCCTCATCACATTTATCATCCTCACTCTATTAGTCATCCTCGAATTCGCCGTAGCCCTAATCCAAGCCTACGTATTCACCTTACTAGTGAGCCTATACTTGCAGGACAATACATAATGACCCACCAAACCCACTCATATCATATAGTAAACCCCAGTCCTTGACCACTTACAGGAGCTCTCTCAGCATTTCTTATAACATCAGGCCTAATCATATGATTCCACTTCAACTCAACAATTTTACTGACTTTAAGCTTTTTAACAAATACCCTAACAATATACCAATGATGACGAGATATTGTCCGAGAAAGTACCTTCCAAGGCCACCACACACCAAAAGGGGCTTCGATATGGTATAATCTTATTTATCTTATCAGAAGTCCTATTCTTTACAGGCTTCTTCTGAGCCTTTTACCACTCAAGCCTCGCCCCTACTCCCGAATTAGGAGGCTCCTGACCACCAACGGGTATCCACCCCCTAAATCCACTAGAAGTCCCACTCCTCAATACCTCCGTACTATTAGCTTCCGGTGTATCTATCACTTGAGCCCATCATAGTCTCATAGAAGGTGACCGCAAACACATACTCCAAGCTCTTCTCATCACAATCATACTTGGCCTCTATTTCACCCTACTCCAAGCATCAGAATACTATGAAGCCCCATTTACAATCTCAGACGGAGTCTATGGCTCTACCTTCTTCGTAGCCACAGGCTTCCACGGACTACACGTCATTATCGGATCCACTTTCCTTATCGTCTGCTTCATACGCCAAATAATGTTCCACTTTACATCAAACCACCACTTTGGCTTCGAAGCCGCCGCTTGATACTGACATTTCGTAGACATCGTGTGATTATTCCTCTATGTATCAATCTATTGATGAGGTTCATAGTCCTTTTAGTATTAACAAGTACAACTGACTTCCAATCAGTTAGTTTCGGTACACCCCAAAAAAGAACAATAAACCTTCTATTAACGTTACTGACGAATACAACCCTAGCCTTACTACTCATACTTATCGCTTTTTGACTCCCCCAACTAAACGTCTATGCAGAAAAGACCAGCCCTTACGAATGTGGCTTTGACCCAATAGGATCTGCTCGCCTACCCCTTTCCATAAAATTTTTTCTAGTAGCAATTACTTTCCTCCTCTTTGACCTAGCAATTGCTCTCCTACTCCCCTTACCTTGAGTAATCCAAACAAATAATCTAACAACAATACTCCTTATGGCCCTATTCCTAATCTCCCTACTAGCAGCTAGCCTAGCCTATGAATGAACCCAAAAAGGCCTAGAATGAGATAAATATGATACTTAGTTTAAAATAAAACAAGTGGTTTCGACCCACTAGACTGTGATCTAAACTCACAAGTACCAAATGTCTCTAGTCCACATTAACATTTTAATTGCCTTTACAGTATCCCTCACAGGCTTATTAATATACCGATCCCACCTAATATCTGCATTACTATGCTTAGAAGGCATAGTACTATCATTATTCATCTTAGCAGCCCTTACAATCCTAAACACACACTTCACCCTGGCCAACATGATACCAATCATCCTCTTAGTATTTGCAGCCTGCGAAGCAGCTATTGGACTAGCCTTACTAGTCATGGTTTCCAACACGTATGGCACCGACTACGTACAAAACCTTAACCTCCTTCAATGCTAAAATTTATCGTTCCTACTATTATACTTATACCTTTAACTTGACTATCAAAAAGTAACTTTATCTGAATTAATACTACAACCCACAGCTTACTTCTACTTAACCAATTTAACGATAACAGCCTTAACTACTCTCTAACATTTTTTTCTGACTCCCTTTCCGCACCACTCTTAATATTAACAATATGACTTCTCCCCTTGATACTAAGAGCAAGCCAATCTCACCTCCTAAAAGAACCACTTGCCCGAAAAAAACTCTACATTACAATACTAATTATACTACAAATCCTCTTAATTATAACCTTCACTGCCATAGAACTAATTATGTTTTATATTACATTCGAAGCCACATTAATTCCTACTCTCATTATTATTACCCGTTGAGGCAACCAAACAGAACGACTTAACGCAGGACTCTATTTCTTATTTTATACACTCATAGGATCTCTCCCCTTACTAGTAGCACTAACGTATTTACAAAATACAGTAGGCTCCCTAAATTTCCTATTATTACAATACTGAGCTCAACCATTATCAACCTCCTGATCTAACACTTTCATATGATTAGCTTGCATAATAGCCTTTCTAGTAAAAATACCCCTTTACGGATTACGTCTTTGATTACCCAAAGCACATGTAGAAGCCCCCATTGCAGGCTCAATAGTCCTTGCAGCTGTACTACTAAAGCTTGGAGGCTATGGGATACTACGAATCACATCAATTCTTAACCCCCTAACAGAACACATAGCCTACCCTTTCCTTGTACTATCCCTATGAGGAATAATCATAACCAGTTCTATTTGCTTACGCCAAACAGATCTAAAATCACTAATCGCATACTCCTCAGTCAGCCACATAGCACTCGTCATCGCAGCTATCCTTATCCAAACCCCTTGAAGTTACATAGGAGCTACTGCCTTAATAATTGCCCATGGCCTTACATCCTCCATATTATTCTGTTTAGCAAATTCAAACTACGAACGTATTCATAGCCGAACCATAATCCTAGCACGAGGCCTACAAATTTTTTCCCCACTAATAGCTACCTGATGACTGTTAGCATGCCTAACAAACCTCGCCCTACCCCCTACCATTAACCTGATCGGAGAACTGCTCGTAATTATGTCAACTTTCTCATGATCAAACCTCACTATCATCCTCATAGGAACAAACATTGTAATCACAGCCCTCTACTCCCTATACATACTAATCATAACACAACGTGGCAAACACACACACCATATTAATAGCCTTACCCCTTCTTTTACACGAGAGCATACCTTAATAGCCCTACACATTATCCCTCTCCTACTCCTGTCACTAAACCCTAAAATCATTTTAGGACCTCTTTATTGTAAGTATAGTTTAAAAAAACCGTTTGTTTGTGAAACTAAAAACAGAAGATAAAAGCTTCTTACTTACCGAAAAAGTATTGCAAGAACTGCTAATTCATGCGCTCCACACTTAACAATGTGGCTTTTTCAAGCTTTTAAAGGATAGTAGTTATCCATTGGTCTTAGGAACCAAAAACTTGGTGCAACTCCAAATAAAAGTAATAAACTTATTCACTTCCTCCACCTTACTCACACTACTCATACTGATCGCCCCTGTCATAGCATCTAGTACAAACCTCTACAAAAACAACAAGTACCAACATTATGTAAAAAATATAACCCTCTTTGCTTTCATCACCAGCCTGATCCCAATAATAATATTTATCCACACAAATCAAGAAGTACTCATCTCAAACTGACACTGAATTACTATCCATACCCTTAAACTAAAGCTCAGCTTTAAAATAGACTACTTTTCACTTATATTTATGCCCGTAGCGCTATTCATTACATGGTCTATCATAGAATTTTCAATATGATATATGCACTCCGACCCTTACATCAACCAATTCTTCAAATATCTACTTATCTTCCTCATTACCATACTTATCCTCGTCACAGCTAACAACCTCTTCCAATTATTTATCGGATGGGAAGGAGTAGGAATCATATCTTTCCTATTAATTGGCTGATGATTCGGACGAACAGACGCTAATACAGCCGCTCTTCAAGCAATCCTATATAATCGTATCGGAGACATCGGATTCCTTCTGTCCATAGCCTGATTCCTACATAATACAAATGCATGAGACTTACAACAAATCTTCACACTCAACCAAAATCCCCCAATCCTCCCTCTTATAGGACTCACACTAGCCGCAGCTGGAAAATCAGCCCAATTTGGTCTACACCCCTGACTACCCTCAGCAATAGAAGGTGCCACTCCAGTTTCAGCCCTACTCCATTCAAGCACAATAGTCGTAGCGGGAATTTTCCTACTTATCCGCTTCTACCCTCTAACAGAAAATAACAAGTTTATTCAAACAATAATACTTTCTCTAGGTGCCCTCACCACCCTATTCACAGCTATCTGTGCCTTAACCCAAAATGATATCAAAAAAATTATTGCTTTTTCCACCTCCAGTCAACTTGGCCTAATAATAGTGACATTAGGCCTCAACCAACCACACCTAGCATTCCTGCACATTTGTACACATGCTTTCTTCAAAGCCATGTTATTCCTATGTTCCGGCTCCATCATCCACAATCTAAATAATGAACAAGATATTCGAAAGATAGGAGGGCTATACAAAATCCTTCCCTTCACCACAACTGCCCTAATCATCGGCTGCTTCGCACTAACAGGAATACCATTTCTCACAGGATTCTACTCTCAAGACCTCATCATTGAAGCCGCCACTTCGTCTTATACCAACGCCTGAGCCCTACTACTAACACTAATCGCCACCTCCCTAACAGCTATTTACAGCACTCGCATTGTTTTCTTTACTCTACTAGGACAACCTCACTTCCCTCCTCTCATAAACATTAATGAAACTAACCCCATACTGATTAACCCCATTAAACGCCTATTAATCGGAAGCATCTTTGCCGGATTCATCCTCTCCAACAGCATACCCCCAATAACTACCCCTATAATAACTATACCTTTATACCTAAAACTAACAGCCCTTATAGTAACAACTCTAGGCTTTATTCTCGCATTCGAAATTAACACCTACTCAAAAAACCTAAAATATCCCTATCCATCAGACTCTACTAAATTCTCTACCCTGTTAGGTTACTTCCCCACAATCATACATCGCTTACCCCCTCACCTAGTCCTGACAATAAGCCAGAAATTCGCAACCTCCTTACTAGACCTAGCCTGAACAGAAACAATTCTACCAAAAACGGTAGCTCTCATTCAACTAAAGGCCTCCACACTAACTTCAAACCAAAAAGGGCTTATCAAACTCTACTTCCTATCTTTCCTCATCACTATAACCCTTAGTATACTACTATTTAATTACCCCAAGTAATCTCCATAATAACCACTACACCAATAAACAAAGACCATCCAGTAACAATAACCAACCAAGTGCCATAACTATACAATGCAGCAATCCCTATAGCTTCCTCACTAAAAAATCCAGAATCCCCTGTATCATAAATGACTCAATCCCCTAACCCATTAAACTCAAATACAACATTCACTTTTCCACCCTCTAAAACATACAACACCACTAAAAACTCTACCACCAAACCCAGAAGAAATCCCCCTAGTACAACTTTATTAGAAACCCAAACCTCAGGATACTGCTCAGTAGCCATAGCCGTTGTATAACCAAACACAACTAACATTCCTCCTAAATAAATTAAAAACACTATTAGACCTAAAAACGAACCCCCAAAACTAAAAACAATTCCACATCCCATAGCACCACCCACAATCAACCCTAAACCACCATAAATTGGTGAAGGTTTTGAAGAAACCCCCACAAGACTAATTACAAAAATAGTGCTCATAATAAAAACAATATATATTGCCATTATTCTCACATGGACTCCAACCACGACCAATGACATGAAAAATCATTGTTGTAATTCAACTACAAGAACCTTAATGACCAACATCCGAAAAACACACCCACTAATAAAAATTCTCAATGACGCATTCATTGACCTACCCACTCCATCTAACATCTCCTCATGATGAAACTTTGGCTCCCTACTAGGCCTCTGCCTAATCATACAAATCCTAACAGGTTTATTCCTAGCAATACACTACACGCCAGACACCTCAACTGCCTTTTCATCAGTCGCACACATCTGTGGAGACGTTAACTACGGTTGACTCATTCGCTATTTACATGCAAATGGAGCCTCTATATTCTTCATCTGCCTTTACGCCCACATCGGACGCGGCCTATACTATGGCTCTCATATATTCCAAGAAACATGAAACATTGGCATACTCCTACTATTAATAGTTATAGCCACTGCATTCGTAGGCTATGTCCTACCCTGAGGACAAATATCATTCTGAGGCGCAACCGTCATCACTAATCTCTTGTCAGCAATCCCTTACATCGGCACTACCTTAGTAGAATGAATCTGAGGCGGGTTTTCCGTAGATAAAGCAACACTAACACGTTTCTTCGCTTTCCACTTTATCCTCCCATTCATCATCACAGCATTAGTAGCTGTTCACCTGCTATTCCTACACGAAACAGGATCCAACAACCCCACAGGAATCCCATCCAACATAGATATAATCCCATTCCACCCCTACTACACAATCAAAGACATCCTAGGCGCTTTACTATTAATCCTAACCCTGCTAGCACTAACCCTATTCACTCCTGACCTACTAGGAGACCCCGATAACTATACTCCAGCAAATCCACTAGGCACTCCTGCACACATCAAACCAGAATGATACTTCCTATTTGCATATGCAATCTTACAATCAATCCCCAATAAACTTGGAGGAGTACTAGCACTACTACTTTCCATCCTCATCCTAATCTTTATTCCAATACTTCAAACATCCAAACAACGAAGCATAATATTCCGACCCTTTAGCCAACTCTTATTTTGAACTCTAATCGCAGACCTCCTAACCTTAACATGAATCGGAGGCCAACCTGTAGAACACCCATACATCATCGTAGGCCAATTAGCATCTATCCTATACTTTCTCCTAATCTTAGTGCTAATACCAACAATCAGCCTTATTGAAAATAAACTCTTAAAATGAAGAGTCTTTGTAGTATAACAAAATACCCCGGTCTTGTAAACTGGAGAAGAAGAACCCCATTCCTCCCTAAGACTCAAGGAAGAGACATTAAACCTCACCACCAACACCCAAAGCTGGAATTCTACATAAACTTTCCTTGAAAAAGGCTTATTGTAGAGTTACCATAACATTATAGTACTATGTCAGTATTAAAAGTAATTTGTTTTAAAAACATTTTATTGTACGCATCACATACATATATACACATGCATATTAATATTTAGTCTCTCCTTGTAAATATTCATATGTACATGCTATGTATTATTGTGCATTCATTTATTTTCCATACGGTAAGTTAAAGCTCGTATTAATTATCATTAATTTTACATAATATGTATGCTCTTACATATTATATATCCTCTAACAATTTTATTTCCATTATATCCTATGGTCGCTCCATTAGATCACGAGCTTAATCACCATGCCGCGTGAAACCAGCAACCCGCTCGCAGGGATCCCTCTTCTCGCACCGGGCCCATACCTCGTGGGGGTAGCTAACGGTGATCTTTATAAGACATCTGGTTCTTACTTCAGGACCATCTTAACTTAAAATCGCCCACTCGTTCCTCTTAAATAAGACATCTTGATGGACTAATGACTAATCAGCCCATGCTCACACATAACTGAGGTTTCATACATTTGGTATCTTTTATTTTTTGGGGGGGGGCTGCACCGACTCAGCTATGGCCTTAGAAAGGCCCTGTCACAGTCAGATAAAGTGTAGCTGGGCCTGTGTGTATTTTTGATTGGACTAGCACAACCAACAGGTGTTATTTAATTAATGGTTACAGGACATAGTACTCTATTGGGCCACATGTTCTGGCCAAGATGTCTGCAGTGGCGCAGTGGGACATCCTAGCACAGTTCACTTCCCTGCCATCCTTCTCACCAGGTGATGGGATCTGGCAACCCGCCCACTGCTCATGTCTCATGCAGTTACTGAAAGAATGGAAAGCACTAGGCTGGTTCCCCAAACCACCTGAGGTTGAATGGCATGAATTTCCTGATATGATGTGGAAAACCATATTCACTGGGGAAAACAGAAGTATGAACTCATTTAAAAAAACAAGTTGCTGTACGATATTTCCGCGGTGAGACTTGAGCAAAGCTGACCCCGCGCCTTTAAAGGCTTTTGTCTCCTCACGCCCCACACCCAGCGCCACTCCCCGCCCTCACTCCCTGAATAAGAACAAACATGGAAACAATTCACTGTAAGCTGGGTTTGGCAGCCACCCATGGTGTGGTCCAAGAAAGAAGGCATCTTGTGGGTCTGCACAGGAGGAAGAGAGGAAACTGTATTAGGAACAGTATGATCTGTGCTGTTATAGATGAGAGGCCTAGACTTTGGGTGCTGACCTAGAGGGAAGAGCAGAGAAAGATCTGTGGGAAAAAGAGGGGTCAGCTGATTTTGTTCCATGAAAGGAGAGAAAGAAAGCAATGCTGAATTCAGATGGGCCTGTGAGGGCTGCAACCATGCACCCCCTGCTACCCTCTCTTTTGGTTTATGCATGATTTTAATCAGCCTCTGGCTCTGGGGTGGGACTAACACTATGTTTTCAAGGGTCACCACTGGTTTGAAAAGAACAAAGATCTCACACCTGGCTTCGGTCTTTCTGCCCATGTCTAAGTCCCAGTTCTGGTAAGGTTCCTAAAATCATAGTAATTTAGATGGGCAGCTTCAAGATCACAGTTACCTGAGAAGGTCTTTACCGCCAGCTAGTCAGATTCCTCCCATGCCATGAACAACAGGGATTACCATTTACTGAGCACTAACTGTACGCCAAGCACTTAACATCCATTACCTAATTTAATTCTTAGAACAAGCCTGTGAAGGTGATGCTATTATTATCGTGCCCATTTTATAGATGAGGAAATTGAAGCTAAGATCACCTATCTAGTGGGGGTGAGGCTCAAGTGATGGCAGTCTGACTGCACAGTCCATCCTTTTGACCTCTAGGCTGAAGTCAGCACATTCCCTGCCTTCTGACCAACTCCCAGCACCTGTGTTCTCACACGCCTTACTGATTTCTAGTCTCAATTTCTGCTTCGTTATGATCCTGCTGCTTGAGTCTTGGTGACATTCATCTATTCATTTATTCAACAAGGATTTATTGAGCCCTTACCATGCACTGGATGCTACGGATACAGGGATGAGAAACACAGGCATGGTACTCGCAGTCACGGAGCTCACGATCGGGATCCTTTTACCAGGACAGCCACTAGCTGATTTTTGACCCTCACTTCTCAGACTCCATCTGACACTGAGGGCAGCGTTTCAGAGACTGACGCACAAAACCCTGTGGTTGTGTTTCCAGGTACCACTTCCAGGAGGCACACATCTATCAGCAGCTTTGTCTCAGGGCTGATGCTTACTGGGGCCTCTGAATAGTTCCTGCTCCCGGCTTCCTTATGGTGATGCTTTGCCTGATAGCTGGGATACCTTCCTACTGTCTGTATACCAAGAAAATGAGTTCAATAACCAAGGCCTCTGAGGGCCGAACTCTTAGATCAAAGCAGATATATGCACAGTCACCTTACAGAGATGGACAGTTGAACTGGTTCATCTATATCTTCCTTTCTCTTGCTTCTATGGTCACAGGACTATTCTGAATGTACTAGGATATGGTCTGTACAGGTAGGTAAGATGACGAGAAACAACTGCCTTTGAAAGAAGAGTTTATCACTGACAGCTCCCCAAGGGACAGGAGGTATGTCCTGCCACACAAGGGGGCCACATGGAGAAGCACTAGGGTCAGTCAGGAGACAGGAGGAGTGAGGGGAAAGCACGGGCAAAAGTCTTTGTTGTGGTTTTTGTGGGAAGGACTGTGTGAAGCAAGGCAAGCAGTTAAGCACGTTTAAGGTTGAATAGTCTGGGACTTCCCTGGTGGTGCAGTCATTAAGAATCCGCCTAACAATGCAGGGGACACGAGTTTGATCCCTGGTCCGGGAAGATCCCACATGCCGTGGAGCAACAAAGCAAGTGCACCACAACTACTGAGCCTGCACTTGAGAGCCCATGAGCCACAACTACAGAGCCCACATGCTGCAACTACTGAAGCCCACATGCCTAGAGCTCATGCTCCGCAACAAGAGAAGCCATGATGATGAGAAGCCCGTGCACCGCAATGAAGAGCAGCCCGCACTTGCTGTGCGTAGCAACAAAGACCGAACGCAGCCAAAAATAAATCATAAATTAAAAAAAAAAAGATTGAATACTCTGAGTAGCTTAGGAGGCTCTGGGCGATAGGGATGGTCTCTAATTATCTGAAACCTGGCTCTGGGGTGATACAGGGCAGGGGAAATATTGGCTTGGTGTGTGTGAGTTCAGGAAGGGAGGTGGCTGGGGGTAGAGGCTCTGGATGGGTTGGTCTGCATGTCAAAGGCAGGCTCACAGGCAAGTTGGTTGCTATCTCTAGGAATTAGCTAACCCTGGGAGGAGCAGTTCCTACTCAGTGTGCAGGGCCCCAAGATGTCAAAGCATCATAAAATACAGAAAAAAGAGAAACTATTAAAACAATGACCCCAGATGGGCAATCATAAGCATTATCCCCCAGTTCCAGTGGTTGGTTCAAGGGGTGGGCATGTGACCTAAGCCAGACCCATCAGTCTTTTCCTTTACTCTCTTGTCATGTAAGGATGTGCTTCTGCAGCTCCTGGGAGCCAGGAAAGGCCAACTCTGAGCGAACGAACCTGACATATGTAGAGAGAAACTGGATGGCACCTAAGTCTTATATGGTGGAGTCAGACAGACCTAAACTAAAATCTCAGCTCTTAAACTTCCCACTCATGTGACTATGAGCTAGGTACGAAAGCTCATATGAAAGTAGAAATCTCAGAGCTGTGATAAGAATAAACACAATGGACTCCCACTTGCAAGAACGCTGGAATCACAACAAACTGCTGAACAATCATCTACAGGAAGACACTGGAACTCACCAAAAAAGATACCCCACATCCAAAGACAAAGGAGAAGCCACAATGAGACGGTAGGAGGGGCGCAATCACAATCAAATCAAACCCCATAACTGCTGGGTGGGTGACTCACAAACTGGAGAACACTTATACCACAGAAGTCCACCCACTGGAGTGAAGGTTCTGAGCCCCACATCAGGCTTCCCAACCTGGGTCTGGCAATGGGAGGAGGAATTCCTAGAGGATCAGACTTTGAAGACTAGAGGTATTTGATTGCAGGACTTCAACAGGACTGGGGGAAGCAGCGACTCCACTCTTGGAGAGCACACACAAAGTAGTGTGTGCACTGGGACCCAGGGGAAGGAGCAGTGACCCCATAGGAGACTAAACAAGACCTATCTGCTAGTGTTGGAGGGTCTCCTGCAGAGGTGGGGGGTGGCTGTGGCTCACCACGGGGACAAGGACACTGGCAGCAAAAGTTCTGGGAAGTACTCCTTGGCATGAGCCCTCCCAGAGTCTGCCATAAGCCCCATCAAAGAGCCTGTAGGCTCCAGTGCTGGGTCACTTCAGGCCAAACAACCAACAGGGAAGGAACCCAGCCCCACCCATCAGCAGACAAGTGGATTAAAGTTTTACTGAGCTCTGCCCACCACAGCAACAGCCAGCTCTGCCCACCACCAGTCCCTCCCATCAGAAAACTTGCACAAGCCTCTTAGATAGCCTTATCCACCAGAGGGCAGACAGCAGAAGCAAGAAGAACTACAATCCTGCAGCCTGTGGAACAAAAACCACATTCACAGAAAGATAGACAAGATGAAAAGGCAGAGGGCTATGCACCAGATGAAGGAACAAGATAAAACCCCAGAAAAACAACTAAATGAAGTGGAGATAGGCAACCTTCCAGAAAAAGAATTCAGAATAATGCTAGTGAAGATGATCCAGGACCTTGGAAAAAGAATGGAGGCAAAGATCGAGAAGATCTTTAACAAATGTTAAAGATCTTCAAGAAATGTTTAACAAACACCTAGAAGAATTAAAGAAGAAACAAACAGATGAATAATACAATAACTGAAATGAAAAGTACACTAGAAGGAATCAATAGTAGAATAACTGAGGCAGAAGAACAGATAAATGACCTGGAAGACAGAATAGTGGAATTCACTGCCACAGAACAGAATAAAGAAAAAAGAATGAAGAGAAATGAAGACAGACGAAGAGACCTCTGGGACAACATTAAATGCAACAACATTTGCATTATAGGGGTCCCAGAAGGAGAAGAGACAGAGAAAGGACCCGAGAAAATATGTGAAGAGATTATAGTCTTCCCTAATATGGGAAGACTTCCCTAATATGGGAAAGGAAATAGCCATGCAAGTCCAGGAAGTGCAGAGAGTCCCGTACAGGATAAACCCAAGGAGAAACACGCCAAGACACATCGTAATCAAATTGGCAAAAATTAAAGACAAAGAAAATTTTTTGAAAGCAGCAAGGGAAAAGCGACAAATAACATACAAGGGAACTCCCATAAGGTTAACAGCTGATTTCTCAGCAGAAACTCCGCAAGCCAGAAGGGAGTGGCATGACATATGTAAAGTTGAAAGGGAAGAACCTACAACCAAGATTACTCTACCAGGCAAGGATATCATTCAGATTTGATGGAGAAATCAAAAGCTTTACAGACAAGCAAAAGCTAAGAGAATTCACCACCACCAAACCAGCTCTACAACAAATGCTAGAGGAACTTCTCTAAGTTGGAAACACAAGAGATGAAAAGGACCTACAAAAACAAACCCATAACAATTAAGAAAATGGTAACAGGAACGTACGTATTGATAATTACCTTAAACGTGAATGGATTAAATGCTCCAACCAAAAGACACAGGCTTGCTGAATGGATACAGAAACAAGACCCATATATATGCTGTCCACAAGAGACTCACTTCAGACCTAGGGACACAGTCAGACTGAAAGTGAGGGGAAGGAAAAAGATATTCCATGCAAATGGAAATCAAAAGAAAGGTGGAGTAGCAATACTCATATCAGATAAAATAGACTTTAAACTAAAGAACGTTACAACAGACAAGGAAGGACACTACACATAATGATCAAGGGAACAATCCAAAGATGTAACAATTATAAATACATATGCACCCAACATAGGAGCACCTCAATACATAAGGCAACTGCTAACAGCTATAAAAGGGGAAATCAACAGTAACACAATAAAAGTGGGGGACTTTAACACCTCACTTACACCAATGGAAAGATCATCCAAACAGAAAATTAATAAGGAAACACAAGCTTTAAATGACACAATAGACCAGACAGATTTAATGGATATTTATAGGACCTTCCATCCAAAAACAGCAGATTATACTTTTTCCTCAAGTGCGCACAGAATATTCTCCAGGATAGGTCACATCTTGGGTCACAAATCAAACCTCAGTAAATTTAAGAAAACTGAAATCATATCAAGCATCTTTTCTGACCACAACTCTATGAGATTAGAAACCAATTACAGGGAAAAAAACATAAAATACACAAGTACGTGGAGGCTAAACAATATGTTACTAAATGCCAAGAGATCACTGAAGAAATCAGAGGAAATCAAAAGATACCTAGAGACAAATGACAATGAAAACATGAGGATCCAAAACCTATGGAATGCAGCAAAAGCAGTTCTAAGAGGGAAGTTTATAGCTAAACAAGCCTACCTCAAGAAACAAGAAAAATCTCCAATAAACAATCTAACCTTGCACCTAAAGGAATTAGAGAAAGAAGAACAAACAAAACCCAAAGTTAGCAGAAGGAAAGAAATCATAAAGATCAGAGCAGAAATAAATGAAATAGAAACAAAGAAAACAATAGCAAAGATCAATAAAACTAAAAGCTGGTTCTTTGAGAAGATAAACAAAATTGATAAACCATTAGCCAGACTCATCAAGAAAAAGAGGGAGAAGACTCAAATCAGTCGTATTAGAAATGAAAAAGGAGAAGTTATAACAGACACCGCAGAAATACAAAGCATCCTAAGAGACTACAAACAACTCTATGCCAATAAAATGGACAACCTGGAAGAAATGGACAAATTCTTAGAAAGGTATAATCTTCCAAGACTGAACCAGGAAGAAATAGGAAATATGAACAGACAAATCACAAGTAATGAAACTGAAACTGTGATTAAAAATCTTCCAACAAACAAAAGTCCAGGACCAGATGGCTTCACAGGTGAATTCTACCAAACATTTAGAGAAGAGCTAACACCCATCCTTCTCAAACTCTTCCAAAAAACTGCAGAGGAAGGAACACTCTCAAACTCATTCTCTGAGGCCACCATCACCCTGATACCAAAACCAGACAAAGATGCTACAAAAAAAGAAAATTACAGACCAATATCACTGGTGAATACAGATGCAAAAATCCTCAACAAAGTACTAGCAAACAGAATCCAACAACACATTAAAAGGATCATACACCATGATCAAGTGGGATTTATCCCAGGGATGCAAGGATTCTTCAATATACGCAAATCAATCAATGTGATACACCTTATTAACAAATTGAAGAAGAAAAAGCATATGATCCTCTCAATAGATGCAGAAAAAGCTTTTGACAAAATTCAACACCCATTTTGATAAAAACTCTCCAGAAAGTGGGCATAGAGGGAACCTACCTCGACATAATAAAGCCATATATGACAAACCCATAGCAAACATCATTCTCAATGGTGAAAAACTGAAAGAATTTCCTCTAAGATCAGGAAGAAGACAAGGAGGTCCACTCTCACCACTATTATTCAACACAGTTTTGAAAGTCCTAACCACGGCAATCAGAGAAGAAATAAAAGGAATACAAACTGGAAAAGAAGTAAAACTGTCACTGTTTGCAGATGACATGATACTATACATAGAGAATCCTAAAGATGCCACCAGAAAACTACTAGAGCTAATCAATGAATTTGGTAAAGTTACAGGATACAAAATTAATGTACAGAAATCTCTTGCATTCCTATACACTAATGATGAAAAATCTGAAAGAGAAATTAAGGAAACACTCCCATTTACCACTGCAACAAAAAGAATAAAATACCTAGGAATAAACCTACCAAGGGAGACAAAAGACCTGTATGCAGAAAACTATAAGACACTGATGAAAGAAATTAAAGATGATACAAGCATCATCTTGGGGAGAGATATACCATGCTCTTGGATTGGAAGAATCAATACTGTGAAAATGACTATACTACCCAAAGCAATCTACAGATTCAATGCAATCCCTATCAAATTACCAATGGCATTTTTACAGAACTAGAACAAAAAATCTTAAAATTTGTATGGAGACACAAAAGGCCCCAAATAGCCAAAGTGGTCTTGAGGGAAAAAAACGGAGCTGGAGTAATCAGACTCCCTGACTTCAGACTATACTACAAAGCTACAGTAATTAAGACGACATGGTACTGGCACAAAAACAGAAATATAGATCAGTGGAACAGGATAGAAAGCCCAGAGATAAAACCACGCACCTATGGTCAACTAATCTATGACAAAGGAGGCAAGGATATACAATGGGGAAAAGACAGCCTCTTCAATAAGTGGTGCTGGGAAAACTGGACAGCGACATGTAAAAGAATGAAATTAGAACACCCCCCAACACCATACACAAAAATAATCTCAAAATGGATTAGAGACCTAAATATAAGACCGGACACTATAAAACTCTTAGAGGAAAACACAGAAAGAATACTCTTTGACATAAATCAAAGCAAGATATTCTTTGATCCACCTCCTAGAGTAATGGAAATAAAAACAAAAATAAACAAATGGGATCTCATGAAACTTAAAAGCTTCTGCAAAGCAAAGGAAACTACAAACAAGACGAAAAGACAGCCCTCAGAATGGGAAAAAATATTTGCAAATGAATCATTGGACAAAGGATTAATCTCCAAAATACATAAACAGCTCATGCAGCTCAATATTAAAAAAACAAATAACCCAATCTAAAAATGGGCAGAAGACCTAAATAGACATTTCTCCTAATAGGACATACAGATAGCCAAGAACCACATGAAAAGCTGCTCAACATCACTAATTATTAGAGAAATGCAAATCAAAACTACAATGAGGTATCACCTCACACCAGTCAGAATGGGCATCATCAGAAAATGTACAAACAACAAATGCTGGAGAGGGTGTGGAGAAAAGGGAACCCTCTTGCACTGTTGATGGGAATATAAATTGACACAGCCACTATGGAGAACAGTATGGAGGTTCCTTAAAAAACTAAAAATAGAATTACCATATAATCCAGCAATCCCACTACTGGGCATATACCCAGAGAAAACCATAATTCAAAAAGACACATGCACCCCAATGTGCACTGCCGCACTATTTACAATAGCCAGGTCATGGAAGCAACCTAGACGTCCATCGACAGACGAATGGATAAAGAAGATGTGGTACATATATACAATGGAATATTACTCAGCCATAAAAAGGAATGAAATTGGGTCATTTGTAGAGATGTGAATGAATCTAGAGACTGTCATACAGAGTGAAGTAAGTCAGAAAGAGAAAAACAAATATCGCATATTAACGCATATATGTGGAACCTAGAAAAATGGTACGGATGAACCAGTCTGCAGGGCAGAAATTGAGACACAGATGCAGAGAACGTATGGACACCAAGGGGGGAAAGCAGCAGCGTGTGGTGGTGGTGGTGGTGTGATGGGAGATTGGGATTGATATGTATACACTGATGTGTATAAAATGGATGAATAATAAGAACCTGATGTATAAAAAAATAAAATTTAAAAATTCAAAGAATATACACAATGTACTATAGTTATTTTCACATAAGTACTCCACTCGTGGCAAAATTATTCTCAGCTGTGATTTAAGAGGTTTAAGTATCAGCACACAGGATTTTCTGTGAAGTTAGAGCCCCTCTGGGTGGAATTTTTAGCCCCTTTAATCTTCCCCCATTGTTTTTTTTTTGTGGTACCCTTTCAGCAGGGGGGAGGTGCCACATATAAAGCAGCGGACCCTGTGATAGGCACATAGTAGGTGCTTTAGAAATGTTGGCTGACCAGGACTTTCCTATCTTTGGGGAGAGGACTATCCTTGTGGAGGGGATGGAGGCTTTGGGTTACCACAGCTCCAAGACCACACATGCTTCCATTTCCCATGTACATCCATTAATACATTGACTTTCTGATTTTTATTTTAAAAAATATCACTTCTCCTTGACACTCTCTCCTCCTGACCACACAACCTGAAGTCTTCCTCCCAGGCAGTCCTAGCTTCATACTCCTGGAAGACAGGGGCCATGTATATTAATACTACTCAACTCTGCCTTCCTAACACGAAAGCAGCTGTAGGCAATATATCAATTCATGGGTGTGGCTGTGTCCCAATAAAGCTTTATTTATAAAGACCAGTGGCAGGCTAGACTGGGTTCCTTGGCCACAGTTTGCCAACTTCTGCTCGAGGTGGTGTTAGGCATGAAGTGGGCAGAACCTGAGCCCCAGCTCACTGACATGAGCTGTGAAAGCCACCAAGAGGTGATGCTCCTGGATAAACAGAAGTTCGTAGCCAAGATGGCAATGGTGCGAAATCCCTCCTCCCATCCTACCCTTGAGTGTCATCGAGTTGGGAAGAGGATTAAACTGAAAAGATTGGCATCACACAGTAAGAGGAGGGACTTACCCAGAGCACGGAAGCTTCATTCTAAGAGATGCATCTGTCTGGGCATTATGAACTTGATAAATTCATATAAGATTCCGCAAATCAGACTGGTCTCTCCTCTGCATTTTCCCAGACTGCATTTCCAAAGGGACACAACCAAAAAGGTGGCCTCGAGAACAGTAGCATATTTAAGAATGCATGTCTATTCTACTGATATTTCTTCAGGCAATTACATGTAGTTATGCCTGTGTAACCAGGAGCCTGCTTTTATTTATTTTTTTGAAAAAGAGTGAATGAAACTCAGGACTTCTCAGAAGTCTAAGATATGGAAGAAACTAACATGACTAGAGGGCTTAGCTCTTGTTGGGAAACAGGAAGCCTCTGTCCCATCCATGCTAGACGGTGGGGGGAGGCATGGCGATCCATCCTCAGACAGAACAACCGATCCTTTGCTGGATGCACAAGATCACGAGACCAACTTCCTTCTTCATGACTGAAAGATGTTCAGCTTCCCAGATTATAGCATAATCCCTCCAGGGCAGGGACGGTATGACACCGTTGCCCTGTGTCCCTATAGGTTAAAGTGATAATCTTTGCTAACGTTTAAGGAGCAATTATTTTGTGCCAGGCACTACCAAAGTGCTTTAAGGCCCTTCTCATTTAACAACCTCACAATTCATGCCTTGGGACCCTTTATCATTATTATTCCATATCGACAGATAATAGAACTGGGGATAAAGAGATTGAGTAATTTGGCCCAAATCATGCAGCTACAAGTGTGGAGTCCAGATTTGGACCCAGGGATCCCAGCTCCAGAGACACTGCTCTTAACTTCTATCTATACTGCTTCTAATAATGCAACCAATACAGGTGATCAGTAAACTTTTGGGGTGGATGACAGTAGTGACTTGGAGAGATGGGGAACAGAGGAGGAGGTCTGGGTTGAAGCTAAGCCAAACTGTGCATGACTGCCAGTGAGCTCACTCGGTGCTTTCTCCTGGGTGGGCAACACAGGACTGTCTTGAGGGCTCTGCACTGGAGCCCGGCTCTAAGAGGGCGGCTGCCACTGGAGGAGCTGCAAGGCACGTCTGCAGCTCGTAAAGGCCTTTGTTCAACCGCCTGAGCTGGGAGGCGCGGGAGATGTGCCTACAGCTGGGATCAGTGCTCTCTCTGACCCTCCCAGAGCCTTCCCTAAGGGGCCAGGCCTTCCTAATTTCTCAGTGATTGAGGTGAAGATGAGGGGCAGCTGAGCAGGAGGAGAGGGAAGAGACACTATCAAGCTGGGGCTTGACATGATAGCTTTGTTCATTAGACCACTTGGTTTTTCCTTCCTCAATACCCAGATTATTTTGATTTTTCTTTCCATTTTCTTTCTTTTTTTTCTTAAAATGTGTTTGATTCAGAAGCTATTTTAATCTGTTTTTCTTCTCTAACACTGGCGTTTGGGAGTAGGAAATGTAGTCCAATTACAGTTTTGATTGCATCCCATGGTATACAGGGAAGACTGCACTTCTACTGTCTTTTGATATATTGTGTACTTGGTTTACTTCTTTCACAAAACAGCTATTTAATAGTTTTTGAGCAACTGGATAGCTTTTAATTAGCTCAGCATTCTACACCTCCAAAGTCCTTATATCATGTTATGAGAATGTCGTGGGCAATGAAGTCTGATTGCTTTTTTTATGAGAATATTTTTCAAACAGACCCTATATATCTTTGTAAAAGACCTCTGTACTCTTGAAATATATTTTATCCTTCACTTTTAAAATTTTTCTTAAAAATTCTATTAAATCTCTCCCAATGAAGTGTGGAGCAAAGCTGTTTCATTTATTCTGCTGATCAAACATTTAATTTACTTATCATTGCTTTCTTTGTCTAACATACTCTGATAACAGGGTGCAAAGATTCTGTACATGCAATTATTTCCAAGAGTCAGAGAACCTGTACTCAGATCCTGGTTTATCTTTAAGCTGCTGTATCACTTTGGCCCAAATCACTTGACATCTCTGGACCTAGGTTTCCCTTTTTTATAACATGTAGAGTTGAATTAAAACTTTCAAAGCTGTCTTTTGACGATATCATTCTAGGACAGCTTTCAGTGAGGCTTTACCACCAGGACCATCTTTCCCCTTCCTTTCTGCTCCAAGGTAACCCTTTTAACCAGATTTCACCTGATGAAGGGAAGGAAAGATCAAATAGACCCTGAGAATCACTACACTGTCCTTGAAAGGAAAAGGAATTCCTTGTTCTGCCTACACACACACAAACAACATATAGGATGCCTGAATGTGAACTTTTTAATAATCAATTGTAATGTACTGATGAGAAAATTTTTATTCTGAGCAACCAGCAAGTATTTGGTAAAGGGATTTTTCCTTTTACTTAAGGGCAAATATCAAGAGGCCACAAGCCTAGGGGGACCCTGGCCACCTTATATCTCCCTAGCCTTGGAACGGATACAATGGAACAATCGCAGAGAAATGCCAGCCTCAGAGGGAATAAACTTAGAATCTTCAACTTCCACAGCCTGGCTGTCACCACAGTATATCGGTCAGATTTCACTCAAGTCACTGCCGGGAAAGACCCAGACACCTGGCTAGGATCAAGGTTCTGCAGGCATCTGAAAATCAACTATTCCTTCATGGACTGAGGATGTCGGAACCAAATAATATGGATTGGCTTCAGCATACAACACACATCTACTATGAAAACATCCAAGAACAACTGTTCAATGTACATACAGTGTACAAGAAAAACGAGCATTCCCTGGATTGGACTCAATCACAGTGGGCCAGCCGCGCCGGGAATTCCAACTGAAATCCTTGACTTCAGGCCCTCTGAGATCTCCAGCATGTCAGACCATGCTCTGGTTCACCCAGAGCTGATAAAAATTACAGTTGGAATTTCAACCACCAAGCTGGGAATAACATTTCAACACCCTCTCTTCAGTTCAGATGTCCCCTCCAAGAAGCTCTTTATGTGCAGCAAAAAGTGACCAGTCTGCTGATCGAGGCAGGGACTGAGAGAAACGGGGTGCTTCCCCTGAGCCCATCAACAGGTGAATTTAAAATGTGGGGAAAGACACAGAACTGAAGAGGAAGTGGCGGCAAAGGAGCCCTGGGAAAGAAAGAGGTTCCCTGGACTGGAACGTTCCCTTGGAAAATGTAGGCGACAAAAAACAACAACAAAAAAGACCAAAACTGCTGAGCTTTTACCCACGTCATTCCCCTTTCCTGGACTGAAATTTTCTCTTTTCCAAATATGAAAATCCTATTTGGAACCCCAGTTTACGCTCCTTCTCTATAAGCCTTTCCCAAACCCATCCACCCCACAAAAACTGCTCCATTCTCTAAACTCAGCCGGTGTCTCGTTTCACTCTAACAATAATGCTCACACTGTCTTCTGGCATCTCACATCCTTGTTTTGTGACATCATGTAATTATTCCACTATTATTCAGCTTTTCACATACTCATACCTCGATTTCTAAACTTGATTTTAACCTTCCTTCCTGAAAGTGAACTCCATGATCATTTTAGCTTTTTCCTCTAAGGCAGCTGTTTCATACATGCTAATTGATAAAGGAAGGAAAGAGGAGGGGAAGGTAACACAGTACAAAAGTGTTCCCTGGTAGCACAAGGGTGGACCTGTCCTGACAGAAAGGGCAACAAAATTCCATGCAAACTAAGTACCAACAGCACCCAGCAGACACCTAAACATGTCTGTTGAATGGAAGGAAGGGAGGAAGGGAGGGAGGGAGGGAGGAAAAATTAGAGGAAATGATAAAGGGAAGTGAGGAGGGGAAAGAAAAAGAGGGAAGGATGGAGGGAGAAAGGGAGGGAAGGAGGAGAGAAGAATAGAAGAATGGAAGAAAGGATGGAAAGAAAGATGGATGGAAAGATGGACAAAGGGGTAGAAGGAAGAAGGAGGGAGAGTGGAAAAAAGGGGAAAGAAAACACAGGATACAGGCCCCAGATGGCTGAGGTGCATATCAAAGGAATGATTTCAGTGAGCCCAGACTCTTGCATCTTCCCATACACTGAAAAGCGCTAAATTCCTTAACTTGAGATACCTGGTTTTCTTTAGTTAACAATAACCTTTTGATGTTCTGACTACCTGCCCTTTGTTATAAAACTTCTATATAACCCGGCTCCCCTCCTCGTCTCCCCGGAGCAGTTTCTCAGAGTTCACTGAAACGCTGTCTGCTCCGCTGCAGTCCTCATTTTGCCCCAAATAAAACTTAACTCCCAACTCTCATGTTGTGCTTTTTTTTTTAAGTCAAGAGTTACGGCGACCACGAATAAGGGACCCAGAGTGGACTTCTCTCCTTCGCCTGAACTCTAAGAGGAAACGGAGCCTTGGTACCAGTAGCAACCCCTTGTGCCCATCTGCCTCCTTGGAGAGTCCAGACGAATTTGGGTAAGTCTCTCCTGGTTCTTGGATCTCCTATGTTGGTTGATGAATCTGAGTTTTATTTGGTGGTGTATAGCAGGTACCTGCCCCCGCCCAGCTGAAAGATACTGGGGTGGTGGTGGTGGGGGGCCTGGTTGAGATACCAGGGTTTGCTCAGTTGTAGGAGACTGAGTGGTCTTGGCGGAGTGGTTAGGTAAGAGGCTGATCTGATGCTTTTCCTCAATTTTGCTGCCTTAATAGAATTTGTCAGGGTAAAAGTAAAGATATTACATGAGAGCGTTGCTCTGAAAAAAAGGGACATGACTCCTCCCGGCTGGTTACGGCTTTGAGAAACTTATGGGAGTGGTGGATGCAGAGTCCTCGTACCATGCAGTGGTCCCATAGAAGAAACCTATTACAGGGAAGGGTGAACCATCCTGGGTGCTTACGTATACACCCTGGACCTTGGTAGAACTTAGAGCCTTGGCTAAGGAATTTTCCGATCTGAGTCGGGATCCATTGGGATTTGCTAAGAAATCTGAGTTAACCATCCAGACCTATGAGCCTCTATATCAATCAGTATTTACTTAATTGGAAGTTAAAGGAAATCACATCCTAAAAATGACGAGGCTCTTATATTGCATACGCAGTTAAGTTAAATTAAGGTTAAAAAGCTGGCTTGATAAAAATATCTTTTCAGAATTCTAACTTTAAACAAAGGCCTTCTGGGGGAAACCTGCATTTCTCTTCCTGTGCCTTTGAGATGTAAATATTCTACCTGATCTTCCTAGGACTTTCCGTGTATGTCTGTGTTTTGAAAACTTGACCTCTGCCATACTATTTTTTTTTTTTTTTTTGCGGTACGCGGGCCTCTCTCTGTTGTGGCCTCTCCCGTTGCGGAGCACAGGCTTCGGAGGCGCAGGCTCAGCGGCCATGGCTCACGGGCCCAGCCGCTCCACGGCATGTGGGATCTTCCCGGACCGGGACACGCCACCAGGGAAGCCCTGCCATACTCTTTTTGAGAGTAAACTTTCTGGATTTTACTTAGGTTACACCCTCCCTATCTCTCTTATGGGGAAGCCTCTTGCGTCTTAATGGTTTGAATCACTATAAATACATATACTTTATTAATGGCCAAATGATGGATCCTTTTAAAACTGGATAAACTAACAAATTGGTCAATCTAGAGTGCTCTCATTATAAACAGCTGTTTTACTGGTACCTATAAAAACAAATCACATTAAAGGTGGAAAAAAGAAATATATCTAATGATTACCTAAGAACTTCTTTAGTTTAAAACAAGTAAGAAAAACTGGTGTGGGAAGCTTCATTTGTGGTCTTTGCCTTCCCTCAATGGGTCTCACAGATGCTAACAGAATCATTAGAATAATTAATGTTAACAGTAAAAATCCTATAAGGAAAGTCTAGATACTATTTCCAACAAGGTAGAAATTTTAAAGGAATTCTCTCAAATGAATAAAGAAATCTTTAGATGGTTATTTAAAATGGGATAAATAAAATGGACACTGATGTGACTTAAACACAAGGTTTTGATATTACACTACCTAAGGTTAAATGGGCCAAAGGGACCCCCTACTGGTCCCCAACATTAAAAGCCAAACACGTCTGTTCTATTTACCCCAGCTTTAAAATATATTTAACAGGCTAAAAAAATTTTTTTGACACTGAGATACCTGACCAGCAATTACCTGGGACAACAGTTAGGCCAAAGGGTCTAAGTTCCTTGCGTCAACCTCACTCTGGGGATCCCAGAAGCCTTTTATATAAAAAAAGATAAAATGGACGGGGAACAAAAAGAAAAACTTCTAGAATTCCTCCTGTAAGCTTGTTGATTGGCTCTTAATGAAAAGTAAAGTTAAAGGTATAAAGTTGATGGAATTGAGATGAAAGTATATAAAATTGGTATATTTAAATGGGCTTTATATAAGATGGCTACATCTCTTTTGTTTAATTATATTGTGGAATAGTCATGTTTCACTGGGAAATACTTCCCCTACATGGTATTATAAGACAACGCATATAAATCTGCCCCTCAGGAAATATTAATTGAACATACTAAAAGACACCAACAGGGTTACCTGAACCATACAAGTAGGTAAAACCGGGAACACATTCAAGGGCTAAGAAAAAGAAAAATAGTGATTTTGCTCTGGGTTTAACCTGTAAACTCAGAAAGAAGGTCTTTGCTGAATGCCTTATACAAACCTTTGAAGGCATGATAAATTAAACTCTAAAGTCCTAGAACATAGAACTTGTAAAATAATTTCCAGTTTATTTAGAAATCTTGTCACTGATAAAATCTTTTAGTATCATTTAGGTGACAGACCTGTTCTTTGGGAAACTAAATCAACTGTCTTTCCCTTGCAAATCTCTTACAAAGCAGAAATGTAAATACAGGCCACAAGGACCTGAGACTGAGCCTAATTAGCTCAATCAGACAAGACCTGAAATCAAGGAAAAAAAATGACAAAGTGGCAGTTATAAAATTCAAACCGCTGGGAATGCTCCCTCAGCCAAACTTTACAAATAGTAAAGCCTTAGTCATATAAACAAGCAACTTTAATGTATTCCAACTGTCCTTTGTAAACTAGTAAGTTTATATTGTAATACCTAATTCACAACTAAGTTTTTTTTTCTTTTAAATGAAGCCATGAGATCTCTAGTTTTGCCTGTTTATGTCTGTGTACACATTATACATGTGCGATATCTCCACCTCTGGAAAGTATTATCAAAATTTAACTTATAAAGAGCTCTATTTAATTTTTTAAAAAGCGCTTACAAATAAAGAAACCGGCCAAAATGACTTTCAGGTTCACGTAAACCGGGAAATATTCAATATTAAGTTGATATCTGGTATTAAAGTTTGTTTGTGGCTCTAATTAATATAGACATACCGTTAGAGTCATCAACATTAAGCGTAATACTTTATTGTACCTAGGTTTAATAGAAGTCAAATAAGACCTTATCATATCTGCTGCAAGAAAAATAGCTTGATAACACTTTAAATAACACTTTAAATGTAAATAAAAGCTTTGGGGTAAACTCTTTAAAAATATATTTTAGCTATGTCTACTTAAAATTATCCCTTCAGATATTTGATAACTTAAAGTTCTAGAGTTGTGCTAATTTAAGTTATGAAAGTTTATTGAATACCTAATTTCCAAAAAAAAAAAAGATACTGAGACATCAATTACTAAGTAGAGAAACTAAAGGTATTTAGGACTATTAATGAAAATGTTTGCTGCCACTCTGAGATGTCCTCTATAAGAAAACAAATGTTTTTAGAAATTATCACTGGTATTTATGCTCACCAATCTACAGAATGCTAATGTAAAAGACAGTTCATAATTGCTTACTTCTTAACTTTCACTAGAAATTAAGGTTTTTAAGAGTTGAGGATTCTAATTTAAACATGTAATTAAAGCTGATGGGAATAATACAGAAATATTTCAGTGTACAGTAGCAAAGTAGAATGTGTGTTTCCAGTAAAGAAGATATGAGGAATGGAATTATATTTTATTGAGGGAAAAGGAAGAAAGTATATCTTAGGGCTGGTTGGTTTATTTGGATAGAAAAAATAAGGGACAGGCTGATATGAATACAGATAATGAAAGGTTGTGGAAAAGAAACCCTGAGGAAAAAAAGTTTTATGCATGGTCAGGATTAACTAAATTTAGACTGAAGTTAACTAAGTAAATAGATTTTGTTAAGTAAACTGGTACAAGGCTGGAATCTGAACAAAGTTTCTTAGAGTGCTCCTTTTTGATAACAGATTGTGTGAGTTTCTGTTCCCTTAACTAATCTTTCTGTGACTTTGGTTAAATGAATAAGTATTGTTTCACAATGACCTGTTGTGTTTTAAAACCTTTTTGATATTTTTAACAAACGTCCCAAATATTAAAATCCAACTAAAGTTCTTTTTAGCCTCCAGCTGACTCGGGGATGCTTTGAAGGAACATCTCTGAGACATCTTAGAGAGGAATTTTTTTTTTTTAATCTTTATTGGAGTATAATTGCTTTACAATGGTGTGTTAGTTTCTGCTTTATAACAAAGTGAATCAGCTATACAAATATCCCCATATCTCCTCCCTCTTGCATCTCCTTCCCACCCTCCCTATCCCATCCCTCTCTCTAGGTGGTCACAAAGCACCAAGCTGATCTCCCTGTGCTATGCGGCTGCTTCCCACTAGCTAGCTACTTTACATTTGGTAGTATATATTAGTCCATGCCACTCTCTCACTTTGTCCCAGCTTATCCTTCCCCCTCCACGTGTCCTCAAGTCCATTCTCTATGTCTGCGTCTTTATTCCTGTCCTGCCCCTAAGTTGCTTCAGAACCTTTAGAGAGGAATGTTAAACTAAGTTTATTTGGTATGTTTAATTACTTCAGAAACATTGTCAAGTGATTGGAGACGAACCTTAGGTTATAGTGTATGGATAAATGTCATTAATATAGATATTCCAAAATTTATATGGAATTCCTAACATCTGATATGCCCTGATACAATGTTATCAGTCATAATTCTAATTATTCTAAAATGTTATGTCACGGAAATATCCAAGTCTCCTACTAATTGCACTGTACTCAAATCTTTAGCCAGGCTATTTTAAGTTTTGTCCTGATGCTTTTACAGAATGAAGATTTTCAAGAAGACTCATAAAAAGAACTTTTTTTAAAACAAACATAAGTTTCTGATGGCCTTTAGATAATACCACTGAACTATGTAACAAATGATGGAAAACCTGATTACTTCATCCAGATCAACAGGAATCAATTACATGGGGCTGAATGAACTGATGAATGTGATTTATAACTTTATGACTTTGGGAAATATACTAGCTTTAATATTGTTTTTCCAGAAAAACCTTTTCTCTTATGCTATGACCTACAAGTTGATAAAGTATACCCTTGTAAACAAAGATAAAACATTTATCTTTTTCGCTCTACCTGATCCTGCCAGAATTTGGCTTTTCCAGCTGGCCCTCCTATGGACTTGATGGTTTATTGCAACTGGATTACAACAAGTTATACTAAGCATTGTTTTAATTTGTTCTTTGTTTCTAAATTGTTTATAATTGTGTCTCCCTGCTGCACTATGACTTTGTCAATATTACTAGCTGCATTACTTATATCCTGTCTATTTTTTTTCTTTTTTGCGGTACGCGGGCCTCTCACTGCTGTGGCCTCTCCCGTTGCGGAGCACAGGCTCCGGAAGCGCAGGCTCAGCGGCCATGGCTCACGGGCCTAGCCGCTCCGCGGCATGTGGGATCATCCCGGACTGGGGCACGAACCCGCGTCCCCTGCATCAGCAGGCGGACTCTCAACCACTGCGCCACCAGGGAACCCCCATATCCTGTCTATTTTATAAGATCGTTGTCTCTTACAGTACTCAATGATAGTAATCAGGCTATTAGCCTACTGAATTCTGAGGTCTAAATGATGGGAAAAGCAGTGCTACAAAATTGCACGGCTCTTGACACCCTTACAGCATCTCAGGGAGGCACCTGTGCCATAATTTAAACTGAATGCTGTGTTTTCATACCTGATGAATCCTCTAATACAACATGTTTAATGAACCATATGAAAAATCAGATTTCTGCCTTAAGTGACCCACTCCCAAATCCTGACGACCTCTTAGAAAACTGCTTTGGCGTGGGACGCTCTTGGCTTAAGTATTTACTCATAACTCTATTAATATTATTAGCTATATTATTTGTATTTTGCCTGTTTTACAGGATCGTTTTCTATATTACCAAATGTGTGACTGAGCCTCTAACAAAAATAATGATGACTAGGCGGCTTGAAACAGTCGATCAAATAAATAGTTCTGTATGCGATCAGTGATTGTAATAGTGCAACTCTAGATATGGGAAGATTCAACAAGGGAAAACATTTCCTGGATCATAATAGGTTAGTAAGAAAAAGGATCCAGAAAATCTTTAATCTGATGATTAAACAGGGCCTAATCTGAAAATTAACACCTGGAGTTGCGTATCAACAAGAATTTTCACCTGATCTGGGATGAACCTCCCAGCGCTGTGGGACAAAATTTGGTCATGAAATGTTTCCCAAACATTGGTCTAATTTCCGACCAAGAGGAGGGACTGATAAATGGAATATTTATAAATGTAATGGAATATTTATAAATGGAATATTTCCTGCCATATCACTAAACAAAGGATGTCACAGTCATCAACGATTGCAGCCCTTCAACGTGAGCCAGTGAGCCCTGAGGGAACTCAGGGCTGAAAAGAATACCTGCCATCTAGCAGCCAACTGACTGCAGCCACTCCCTACGGTGAGCCCTGAGGAAACTCAGGATGTGAAAACACAGGATACAGGCCCCAGATGGCTGAGGTGCACATCAAAGGAATGATTTCAGTGAGCCCAGACTCTTGCATCTTCCCACACACTGAAAAGCACTAAATTCCTTAATTTGAGATACCTGGTTTTCTTTAGTTAACAATAACCTTTTGACGTTCTGACTACCTGCCCTTTGTTATAAAACCCCTCCTCGTCTCCCCGGAGCAGTTTCTCAGAGTTCACTGAAACGCTGTCTGCTGGGCTGCAGTCCTCATTTTGCCCCAAATAACTCGCAACTCTTATGTTGTTTTTTTTTTTTTTTTAAGTCAACACTGCCATTTCTTGATTACAGAAAATAGGCTTCATTCAGTCTCCATTACTTTCCCTGAGTTCCAACCAGCAGGTTCAAACAGTTGCTAATTAGGGAAGGGGGGGGGCATGCGCAAACAAGGGAGGAACTGCCAAAAGAAACAATAGTGCAGCCTTGGGGTAGGGTCCTGGTTCCCCCTCAAGGGACACGCAAAACAATACCTTTGAGCTGTTTTGCAGATACTGAAACCCCAACCAGGTGTCAGAAGTTAACTGTATGCTTCCCACAAGCACGTAGACCTCAGGCCACCAGGTGGAACCAGAAGGTTGATGATGCTGCCTCCCACTTTACCTCACCACCAACCCAATCAGAAAAATGTCCACCAGCTGATCACGCCCTCTTCAAACCATTACTAATAAAACGCTTCACTACCCCCTCCCTGTTGGGACGCATAGTTTTTGAGGGCACTAGCCCGCTCTGGCCCCCTTTACCTGGCAAAGCAATAAAGCTATTCTTTTGTACTTCACCCAAAACTTTGTTTCCAAGATTTAATTCGGTGTCGGGGTACAGAGGCCAGATTCAGCTTCACTTACAGGGCACCCAGCACCTAGTTCCAGGCTGCCTGATTCACCTGCATAAAGATGTGCGTGAACCACCTCCAAGGCCAGTTTGCTTCACTGGTCAGCACCCACCATCTCCTTCGAGTGCCCCCCGGTCCAGGGACGCCGGCTCCCACAAAGCTACGCCTCATGACCCAGGGCCTGGAGCTCTGGGGGACGTCTCGGCAAAAACCTGGGCACTCCTGGTGCAGCGGAAGGCCATCTCCTCTTACTTGTGACAAGGCAACACATGACGCAGCCCACTGGCTTCCTGGGCAGCCCATTAGGGAATCAGGGATCCTGGATTCCGAGGGGTCGGGGCGGGGAGCGCCTCTGAGGACACGCACTGGCGCGCATGCAATGCTTCCCTCACTGCCAACCACCGACCACCCCTGCAGCCCTCGCCCCTCCTGCACCCCCTCCTCCATGCACCCCCAAGGACCCGGAAAGGCGGGAGCAAGGGGTGGGGGGAACTAGAGCCTTAAAGCCCACCCGCGTCCTTCAAGGGGAGGGAGGAACGCATCTTCCTAACAGTACTTCTCTCAGGGATCAGCCTGAAAGCAAGGACCCTGTGGGGCCCTCCTGGACACAAAAGCCTTTCTGTGTCCCCCGTTTCTGGTTTGTAGGAAGAAGGCGTCATTCAGCCTCCAAGACCTGCCCCGAGTTCCAAACAGCAGGTTCAAACATTTGCAAATCAGGGAAGGGAGGGGGGATGCGCAAACAAGGGAGAGGCAATCCAGAAACAATGTGCAGCCTTAGGGCTGGGTCCAGGTTCCTCCTCAAGGAAAATACAAAGCAAGATCTTTGAGTTCTTCAAGGGACCTACAAGCCAATGGGTGAGTTTCGAGCCCGTGGATGAGTTGTAAACCCGACAGCCCAAGACTCAATCAAATACTGCAACCTACTGTAAGAGTGGGGGGAATGGTTAGGAGGCTGAGTCCCACTGCAGCGGCTCCAGCCCTGTGACACCGCACATCCCCGCCCCCCCCACTTCCCCTCGCTCCGTAGGTGGGGCGCTGCGACTGCAGCTGGGACGCTGAGACTGCGCCTCCCCCTCCCCATTCCCCTCAGGAGGCGCAGGTTGGACCTCTCCCCACTCCCGCCGGCCCCGGTGGGCCGGGTGGAAGGCAGGAGCTAGACGGCGCACCAAAGTTCCTCTGGACCAAGACGCTGCCCCCAGCTCTTCCCAAACAGCAGGGACGGCCCCGAACGAACGCGAACACGTGGGACTCAAAAGTTGGTCTCCCGCAGCAGCCCAGGGACGCGGTATTGGGTCTGCCCCTACTTACCAGGCGCGGGGCCCCGAGGGTGGACTGGGCTTCGGCTGGCGGGGTCCAGCCCGAGTGCGGCGGCGGTGCGGCCGTGGGCGAGGTCGAGGGTCGCGCCGCCCTCCCCTCGGGCTCCGGGGCAGCGCAGCGGCGGCAGAGAGAGGAGACGCCAAGCCGGGAGTTCGGGCTCCGCGGGGACCCGGGCTTCACTCTAGGCGTCGGGGGTGGGTCCGCTCGGCCCTAAGTCTGTAGAGGAGGGAGGCGGGGGCGGCGGAGAGTGTGGGGAGCTAGAGGGAGTAAGCGGGGCCAGAGCGGGCGGCGGGGCACCACGCCTCCGCAAAGAGTTTCCACCTTATGAAGATCCGCGGGCTACGCAACGCACGCGTCGCCCACGCGCCGCCTGCTCCTATGCCTTGGCGCGAGCGCCCCCTGGGGGCCGGGAGGAAGGCGGGCAGGGAGCGGAGTGCACCGCCCGGCCCCTCCGTGCCCCGCCCGCCGGGTGTCCCGAAGCGGGCGGTCCGGACTGGGGTAGGCCCGCCTTGGCAGCAGACCTGGCTCCTGGCTAGGCCCCATCGCTCACCTACAGCTCCTGGGGACACGTCTCCTCTCCACTTTGGGGTAAAGCGGGGATATCTGGAAGCGGGTAGGAGTGAAGCTTCTTTCCGCACGCATTCCAGGAAACTTCTTGGATGGTTGTTCAACTGCCACAAAAAACGGTGAGGATATCGCTCACCTGTGCATCCTCAAGGTCTCCAAGAGCGCCTGGCCTATGGTAGGAGCCTGGTAATTATTTTTTAGTAAATAAGTGCATGAATAAATGGATCCTGAGGCTTTTTTCCATCCCATAATGTCTTCTGGAATACATCCACTTCACAAATAAGTGGAAGATAAAGAAATTCTTGGGGAGCACCAATGTTTTAAAATAAATATAAACAGGCTGTCTTATGTAAGGGGTAACCACTGCCACATGTTCTGAAGCACTTTAGAAAGGAAATGTGGCTTTCCTGTTCCAAGCTTATTAAAAGTCAAATTCAGACAAATGAGCGCTGGAGGTGTATACTGTGCCTTACGTCTGATTCTTTCTGCAACAACAGATAAACTAGACAGCTACAGTAATCAAAGAGGATTATTCCACATCCAGAAACGGAGCCAGCTGTCAGGTGGAGGAGCATACAAGCCAAAGGAGGCCTGTTGGCGTTTTTGAGAGTGTCTGCTTCCAGCGTAAGGTTTACTTTATTTATTTACATTTTTATTTATTTTATTTTATTTTTAAAAATCCATTATTTATGAAACCGTTCTCTTTGGTCAGATATATACTGGTATTGAAAGCAGTTAAAACATGTAATGGTTATCTACAAAAAAATCATTTCTGATTGTTGTATTCCCTCAATAACATATGCATCTACACAGGTGCAAGGATATTATATTCCCCAAACATTTTATATTCAGAATTAAATTTTAAAGGACCATGTTTTCCATAGTTTTGGTCTGGTGAACAGGTTATTAAAAAAAAACCCATTAAAAGGGGCACAAGTCATCAGAATAGGCACCCAATATCACAATAGGCACCAACCGTCAGAATAGGTGCCAACTGTCAGAACAAGGCATCAGCCATCAGAACAAGCACCAATGACCAGAAGAGGCATCAACCATCAGAATGCTTGACATACTGCTTAGTCCCCATTGAACTTTCACTTCACTTATTCATGTATTTATATTGGAAAGGACTCAGCTTTCTGTTTGATTCAGTGGGTTATTATCCATTACTTTCATTGTTTATTTTAATCCTCACATTGTCCCAGATTTGACCAGTGAGGACCTCTTCAAACTGGATTCTGGGTCTTTTTAACATGCTCCATCATTCTTAGAGCATTTTGTTACTTTGTAGGCCCCAAAGATCTTACAGGCTCATCTTGTATTTTCCCTGCCCCTTGGATTCTTTGAATGGAGAATGGCTTTTAGAAGTCAGATATGGGTGCTAGGTGTGCTCATTGCTATTGGGGTGCTCATTGCTCCTAGGCTGTCTCAGTGGACAGAACAAAAAGTGTGTGTGTATATGTGTGTGTGTCTCACAATGACATTAATATTTATCTCTATATATTGAAAGCCATTAATTTACATAATACCTCTAATTCTAATTCAAAGCCACAGGGCTCATTCTGGTTTTCTCCCCTTCTGTATTTGTAACTGCCTTCTTAATCAGTGAGAAAACTGGCTCCCATCATTCTTAATATATTCGCTTTGATTGGTTGATCTCCCTGCATGGAGCCAACTTCCCATAGTAGGACACCCTCCCACCAGCACCTCGTTCTGCTTGGGCTTTGGCATTCCACCTTGGCTCTTCCCTTTTCTTGTGTGGACACCCTCTTCATTGTATTTGGGCTCTGACACTCTGCTCCCCTGTATGGATACTCTCTTTGTTCTGTTCTGGCTCCGACATCCCATGCCAGACCCTCCCCACCACGGGGTGCTCTGCTCTCACAGTGCTGGGCTGCTCCAGTAGCTGCCCTACCCTGTGCAGATGTACTCCTCCCTACTCAGCTCCAACACCCACCTGGTCTGCCCCTTATGGGGACATCCTCTCATTCCACTTGGGCTCCAACTCCCTGCTCTTAGCCTCTAAGACTCCCTAACCCTGGCCCATCCTCATGAATGCTGAATCTCTGGTGATGGTGCCATGCCTCTAGACTGTAGCTGTTAATCAGGTAGCCCTTCCTCCACAGTCCCCTAGTTCTATGACTGGATTGTCTCCCCTGATTCCATTAGCTGTAGGGTGGTAACTTCTTTTGCTAGTCTTTGACTGCCTCACCATATCCTGTATTTTCCCTTAACTGCCCACGCCTCTCTGTTACCTTCCCATTTAGATCTCTTCATGTGGCTATCTGGGGGTGAACTCTCCTGCTTGGAGTACGACTGATATGCTACCTTTCATTTTCTTGGTCTCCCTTCCTGGAAATTTTATCAATTGTATAATGGATCATTTGCATTAATCATCTATGCCTCTTATTTTTGCATAGAATTTCCATCTTTTTGTGTTTTTGCTCTACATTATGAGACATTTCTTTACCTTCCCAGTATTCCCATCCCTCCCAATAAAATATTTTTCAGTTTCAGCAATCATACGTTTAATTTTCAAGGGTTCTTTCTTGCTTTCTTGGTCTTATGTTTTCATAGCAATCTGCCCTTATTTGCTGGATTCAGCAACTTTGTTAATCTCCCTAAGGATTAATGGAAGTTTCTTGTCTCTTAAGGTTCTTTTCTATTTCCTGAGGTATTTCAGCTTCTTTTGAGGCCAATTATTTTACTTATCTTGATGTTTTCCTCTTTTGTGCTGTTGATTTTCTGAATGTATGGGACTCTTTGGTTCTCTGTTCATAAGAATGGGAAAATAGATGGATTTTCCTGGATAGCTGATGAGGCTTTCCTTTGCTATGGGTCTTCCAGGGAAAAAGCAAGACAGCTACCCGGGAGCTCTCTGTATGGGCGACATACTTGTCAGCTTCCCTTTAGAATGAGCAGGTGGAAGGCCAGGGACATTTCACAGAGGGCTGTGTCTCCAAGAATGAGTAGGAGTTTTCCAAGTGCAAAATGAGCTCAATGAGTCCAGGTTCTGGAAGCAACATCTACACAAGCCTGGATGTGTAAAACACAATGATATTCCCTAAAAATGAAGAGTTTATGTGGAGAAGGAGTCTGGGGGAGGCACCTTAGGAAACCTTAAGGAGAAATAGTGTCAGACTGATTTTATTTATTTAATCATTAGAATTTGTTTTTAAATTTTTACTAGGGTGTAATTTATAGATAGCCCAGTGCAGATATCTTAATTGATGAAGTTATGTGTATTTATACATTCAAGTGACAACCACCCAGATGGCAATATAAAACATTTTCATCACCCCAGAAAGAGTGTCAGGCTGACTTTACAGGCTCCCATGGCTGAGCACGTAGAGCCCGTTAGGACCCTGTTGGACTAATTCAGGAGAGAGGTGTGGATCGTGCCATGTGGCTGGAGAGGTTTTCAACTAGAATTGGTAGGCACTGCTCATTAGCTGTGGGTAGGGAGCTCAGGGAGGTGGACAGGCACATAGGACACAGGAATGATAACAGCAGCCACAGATCTCCAGGATGTGTTTCCCGCCAGGGACTGTCCTAGGAGCTGTTTGCATCTCATCTCATTTTTTCTCAAGCAAGATTTTATTACTGACTCCATTTCACAAAAGAGAATCTGAGGCTTGGCCAGTTGGCTCCCACGCCTAGCTCCTGACCACTCACCACACTGGTTCTCAGGATGCTCAAAGTAATAGCAAATGGCCCGCAAGGAAGTGGGTTGGGTCCATCTTCACTTCCTGACCCTCAGCTTTCTCCATCAGACCAAGGACAGCATTGATTGACCTTGCAGTGGACTGAGAGTTCAAACTTTGAGCTGTCGAGGGCCAAACACACCTTTTTGACTCCAAGGTGATTCATGTGGAACATTCCTAAGGGGGCAAGGAGTGAGGTCTGTCACTAAGCTATTAAGGAAGGTCAATGTCTAGGAGGTTGGACAAAGCCAGACACTTTTATGGTGCAGGGAAAACCCTATTGAGCCCCTTCCTCAGAGACTGCAGAATGCAGCCTGGCCACTGGCAGGACCTCCCAGACTGGGGTCCTGGCCCCAGATGCCAGCGAGTGGGGAAGTACAGCTCCCGGTTTCTTGCTCATGGGCTTTGCTTTCTTGGGGAGCTCCAGATATTCTTGCTCTGCTCTGTTCGGGGCTCAGCTGCCACCAGGGGTTGCTGTTTCCTTCCCCGGCTGAGCAAAGGGTCTGATAGCTAGCTCCTGCTGCATTGGTTTAACTAGGAATGTCTGCTATCAGGCACTCGTCCCCTTCTCAGTGGCTCTCCGGTGCTGAAGAAGGAGTTCGGACTTTGGATTCAAACCCCAACCCCACCATCTACAATTTGGATGACTGAGACAAGTCATTTCACTTCTTTGAGCCTCAGTTTTCTCACCTGTGAAATGGGGTGATCATACTTCACAAGGTGGGAGTGAGGATGGAATAAGAGAAAGTGCTGCTGTCCGGCGTGGGAACTGGTCACTATTTTTGCTGCTCCCTCAGCTGCTCTCTGATCCATAGGGGCTCGGGCTCAGGCCTGGGAGCCCTGGGCAGTTGCTCAAAGGGCTCACCTGTAAGACCTCAGCCCTCGGCCCCACACAGCTTCCCCACGAGGAGGAGCTGTCAGTGTCTGAGTTCTTGCCCACACAGAGAACAGGTGTCTATAGGTGAATGGTTTCTGGACAGGAAAGACTCTTCACTTTATTATTTTTTTAGTTTTTACTTTTTTGGCCGCGCTGCGTGGCTTGTGGGATCCTAGTTCCCTGACCAGGGATCGAACCCCTGCCCCCTGCAGTGAAAGCACAGAGTCCTAACCACTGGACCACCAGGGAAGTCCCAAATACTCTTCACTTTAGACTCCTGGAAGCCATCATTATGATTAAGTTCCGTCAAATGCATTCCTTCCTTCCTTTGTCGGATGCTGTCACTGTATATGGACCCATGCTGGGCTCTGAGGGCAGAGACAAGGAATAGTGCCCTAGACACGGGGAGTATGTTATGTAAACATACAAGCAGGCTTTGCCACCTGCCTCTGCAGCAGAGCACAGAAGGCTGCGGGAATGCGTCATGGCACAGGGGACATCGGAGCTGGGCTGTGAAGGAGGAGCAGCATTTTCCCAGGCAATCAAGGCAGGGACGAGAGTGGTCCTGAAAGAAGATGTGGCAGCTGCAAACCCGGAGGGGCCGGTGAGCAGAGGCATGGGTGTTTGGCAGACTGGATCTGAGTGTTTCTTAGCTGAGTGACTTTGGGTAAGTTGCTCAATGCTTGAGTCTCACTTGGCTTCATCAGTAAAACAGAAATAAAAATGCCCACCTCTCAGAGCTGTTGTGATGATCCAATAGGGTAACGTCTGCAGAGCCCACATGGACCATAAATGACAGCTGTCATTCTAGAAAGCTGTCACTGCCCACAACTCTGGAAACATTTCCATAGTTGGCACCATGGATGGTGCCTCTGGGATTACTTGGTGTGTTGGGGGGAGCGGCTGGGAGGCCTGGGCCGTGTCCTGTGGGTCATGGGGAGCCATGGAAGGTTTTTTTCCCCCCAGCTTTATTGAGATATAGTTGACATATAACATTATGTACATTTAAGGTGTACAATGAGTTGATTTGATACATTTATATATGGCAAAAGGATTACCACCATAGCATTAGCTAATACCTCCATCCCATCACATAATTACTATTTCTTTTTTTTGTGGTGAGGACATTTAAGATCTACTGTCTTAGCAACTTTCAAGTATATAATACAGTATCATTAGCTATAATCACCAAGCTGTACATTAGATCCCCAGAACTTGTTAATCTTATAACAGGAAGTTTGGACCCTTTGACCAATTATCTCCCCATTTCCCCAACCCCCTGGCCCCTGGTAACCGCTGCTTTACTCCGCTTCTGTGAGTTGGAGCCATGGAAGGTTTTAGAGAAGAGTTGTATATGTTGGATACTTAGGAAGTTCCCCAAAAGCAAAGCCTATGCTCAGGAGGTCCTCCAAGTACACACGTGATTTTACCATGTGGCCTTCTGGAGGAAATTATAAGTTACTGTATTCAAAATTGAAGCAGCCTTTGTAATAAACATTGTCCCCTTTCAGGCAAGTCCTGTTTCATGTGGACTCCAGTGGAGAAGTGCTTTCTTTTTTTTTTTTTTTTTGCGGTACACGGGCCTCTCACTGTTGTGGCCTCTCCCGTTGCGGAGCACAGGCTCCAGACGCGCAGGCTCAGCGGCCATGGCTCACGGGCCCAGCCGCTCGGCCGCACGCGGGATCCTCCGGACTGGGGCACGAACCCGTGTCCCCTGCATCGGCAGGCGGACGCTCAACCACTGCGCCACCAGGGAAGCCCCAAGAGAAGTGCTTTCTTACTTTATCCTTGTTGCAACAATCTTGGAGGCCTTTCCAGGATCTACCAGGGCCTCCCTGACTGTTCCCACATGCACCTCTGGAAGCCCTGGCATTTTCCAGCCACAGCGCCCTTCAGTGATCTGCAGTGAGCCAACGCCTCCAGTCTCAGGGCCTTTGCACTTACT
The DNA here is from genome assembly GCF_003676395.1 of Aethalodelphis obliquidens. NCBI lineage: Eukaryota > Metazoa > Chordata > Mammalia > Artiodactyla > Delphinidae > Aethalodelphis > Aethalodelphis obliquidens. The sequence goes on along the minus strand of NW_020837981.1, from coordinate 114,512 downwards.
GTGCCCTCTGCCTGGCCCACATATCTAAAGCTGACCCATTTCCCCACAGCATCTCACTCCCTGCAATAACTTATTATCTTATTTACTCGTTCTTGATGGGCCTTCTCCCCCCAGGCCTGGGAACTCCAGGATAACACAAGGACGGGAACTCTGTTTTGCTCAGCTCTGTGTGTAGCAGGGGAGCCAGGTTCATAGGAGGCCTGTAATTAATATTTGTGAACGAGTTCATGAAAGGCAGGTCTTCTTATGCCCATTTCATGGATGAGGACACTGGGGCTCAGAGAGAACACCAACAGGGCAGTTCCAGCCCTCTTGTGTGTAGGGTCGGGGTGGGCGTTGGGGAGGCCGGCGTGCGGGGCTGCAGCTCCTGGCGCACGGCGGACGGGAGGGCTCGCGGCCGCAGCTCCGGAGCAGGCGCCTGGGTCGCTTGCGGCCGGTCAGAGCGTCCTCAAGGGCGGTGCGGGCGGCAGACTGGGCGGGCACTGGCGGCGGCGGCGCGGGAGGGAGGCAAGCGGGCGGGGAGACCGGCAGGGCGGCTCCGCTCCGCACGCAGAGAGGGCCGGGCCGCCGGAGCAGGTGAGACCGGCGCGGGCCCCGCGATTTGCCCCGTGGATCCCAGGGGCAGAAGGGACCCGGGCCCGAGGGGGTCCCCGGGAAGCCGCGCGCTTCCTCTGCCGGGCGCCTGGGGAGGGGTCGCCGGGTGGGCTTCGTAGGGACTCAGAGCCGCGCAACCGGGGCGGTGCGGGGAAACCCTGCTCCTCGAGCGGACTTGGGCTCCTTCAGTCTCACCTGTCCTCACCTGTGTGCTGCCGGGAGAGCAGGTAGGGGTGAGTGGAAAATGTGGGCGCCGCGGGCTTTAGGAGACAGAAGCTGTTTGCTGAAATTTCAGGAAACAAAGCAGACATTCTTCTCTCCATTCTTAACCTCATGGGAGAATTGATATTATTTGTATTATCCATTAGTTTTCCTCTGAGTGCTGGGAAGGCAGGCTGCAGTGGAGGGCTCCCCCCTCCCCCCTCCCGCCCGGGTTGCAGAACGAGAGCTGCTTGGGATCTAAACCCGGAGACACTATTTCACTGACTTTGCACAATAGTCTGCCTTCCCGCTCCCAGAATTGCCACCCCCTGGGGTGTGCCTGGAGGACCTGAGGTCTCCTGGTGCTCACTGGGCATCTCTGAGGAATGCAGTGGGAAGTGAGGGACAGTCTTGGTGTGAGGGCCCTCGGGGGAACTCCAAATCACCCAGAAGGGTCTGAAGTGGTCGGAGTGGCCCCAGCTCAGCAGCCCTGGGGAGTGGATGCAATCACCTTGAGGTGATCCTGGTGAAGAGTTGCATTGCTGGAGGCTGCAAGGGATAGACACTAGCTTGTGATAGCCCTTCAAGCCTACGTCTCTCCCCTGGGAGCTGTGCTCTTGTGTTCTGCCCCAGCGAGGGGCCTCTGGGGTTCTGAACTGTGTCGGGAAGGAGGCAGCTCTATCTAGGAGTGTCATTCTATTAGGGACTCCAAACCCGCATCTGCTTGGGAAGGATGAGGGGCTGGAGAGGCTGGGCTGTCCGCAGAGCTGCCCCAGGAGGGGGGGGGCTCTGAGCCAGCATGCTGGGGCCCGAGGCCAGGGGATGCTGGGCAGCTGCCACCCCACCTGGGGCATCTTCTCACTTGGGCGAGCCACATCCGGCACCCCCAGGTGCTCACCCAGTCACGCTTTGTTGGGGACCTTGGATGTCCATTTCCAACCCTGCCTCTACCGCTCCACCTGCCCCACATTAGTTCACCTCCTGCTTCAAGACAGGCCCCGCTCCTCTTTCCTCCTTTTCAAAATCTCTGTCTGGCAGGGCCTGGTGCAGGGGGCTTCAGAATCAGACTGACCAGGGTTCCAGTTCAGCTTTGCCACTTACTGACTGTGGGGACATTGGCCAGGTCCCTTCATCTAACTGGGCCTCAGTGTCCTCCTCTTTGAAATGGGGCTGATATTAGATCCAATCATATGAATTTGCTGTCTTTGCAGGTTGAAAGTGCTTGGATACTGGCAATTTCACATGGTTCAGCCTAGGAATGCCTTCCTCCCAGGGCTGCAGTGTGGATTAATGATCAGGGAGATGTCTTGTGCCCAAAGCTCAGTGAAGGCTGAAGTCCCTTCTGCCCTCTGTCTCCCAGCAAAGTGTGCGCTCTCCAGGGTGAGGCAAGACACACCCCCTCCTTGGGCTCCCGCAAGACTGGGCTCCCGCCTTCCCTCCCCTACCTGTCTTTCCAAATTCCCTTCCTGCTCCTCTGGGTATGGCAGGCTCAGTTGTTTCCATTCTCTCCCCAACCCCCACCCAGGTACAGCCCCTGAGGCTGCTTGGGCCTCCCATGTGTCTGCGGGACCAAACTCAGACCAGAGTCACCTCTGCATGCGTGCTGCCACTGCCTTCTCCCTACTGCCCCTGTGCACTTTCTACAGAAGGAAACCAGCTTTCGTGCTGACCTGGGGCTCAGGGGTTTGAATTATTACTGCCTTGCCCCTGGAGAATGCTTCTGGAAATCCTCAGTTCCTGTGTACAGAGGGCCTTTCTGGGGTAGGGGCTTATGGAGTGGTCCCCTCTCTGGTGTTCCCTTCCAGCATCTGCAGCTCTGGAGAAAGATGCAAGGGCCAGCTGGCAGTTCTGCTCCTTTCTTGGTCCCCCCAAGATCTCCTTCCCATGTTGATGCTCTCCCAGCCCCAGCACTTCCCTCCTCTGCCCCAGTCCCAGAAGCTGCTGGGAAGGGCTGATTTGGGTTCAGGCATCTGTGTGGTCTAATCAGCAGGGACTGGTGTGGGGTTTCCTGGCTCACTGGTGACCACCCCTTTTGTTAGCTCTTTATGGATTGTCTGAGAAGAGCGCTGCAAGTCAGGCAGATCCCCAGTGCTGCCTTCAGCCCTCCCCCTCCTCCTGTCTTGGCCCTTTCCCTCAATCTATTCTCTACATCCAAGTGACCTTTCTGGAATGAACTTGGGCTTGCTGGCAGCCTTTCAGCAGCTCACCCAGCATTCCTGGTCTGGCCCACCTCTCCAGCCCATCTTTTGTCACTCCCTTCCACCTACTCTAGGCTCTAGCTATTCTGAACTGCTTACTGTTCTCTGAGGAGGCTTCCTTCTTTCCTGCCTCCTTGCCTCTGTACCCTGTTTCCTGTACCTTGAATTCCTTCCTCCACCTTGTCTATTTGGATAGTTAACTCCTCTTCATCCTTTGAGCCCTGGATCCATGTCCCCTCTTTTCTCATCTCCTTGCTTCCTTCCTTGATCTCCCAGCTCACAGGCATTCCATTCATACTGGATTTGGCGATGGCAATGTGGCATTGAGGTTCATCTGTGTTCCTGGTGGCCAGTTCCCCTGGTCTGGGAGGGACATGGCTGTATAAGTCATCTTTGCAGACCTTGTTTCTAGCGTGGGACTTGGTACCTGCTTACTGAGTGAATGAATGAACGAAGCAGGGAGGATTTTCTGGAGCCCTCCCCGTCTAGTAATGGCACTCTGATCATGCTGAGCTTGGCCAGTTTGGAACCAATGGTGTTGTTTCCCATTGTTGACCCAGCCCTGGCTGTTGGTCAGCCGAGTCTTGGGTTTCCATCTTATTTGCTGCTTCTGAGCACAGTGTATCTGCCACAGTTTCATGCAGCTTTGGCTGTTTTTTCACTCAAATACTGGACCTTATATTTCTCCCTGGTATATTTCATTTTGTCACATTCAATTCCAAATGACTCTTTTTGCCCGAAGACTGTGGTACCAGAAAAATCCTCTTGCCTCTGGGATTGGGTAGCCGAAATAACCAGACTATAAACTATCATTTGAATTCATGACGGTCTTGTACGTGGCAAAATGTGCCTCACCTCTATAAGCCAAATTAAATGTACAGTGAGTGACGTTTTTGACGGCTGACAAATAGGTTTTATTGGCCTCTGGTTAATTTTGGCTATACCCTGTAAAAACTGTCTCTAACTTAGCACTTGAACATAAAGAACATATATAATGTTCACAGTTCACAAATAGACACGACGATCATAAGGCCTTAAAGAATATCTGTAATAGGGTGTTCCTCTGTGAACTGTACTTATCGAAATGGGGTCCAAGGACCATGTGCATCGGAGTCATACGGGTCAGTTGTTAAAATACAGATTCCTGGGCCCCATCCTGGACTCACTTAACTGCATCTCCTGGTGAGGGATTCCGGAATCTGCGCTTTCAATCTGCTCCTAGAATGATTCCGGTGTCTCCTGAAGGTTGAGAACTGCTTGTGGGATTAGTGATGACTAGAGAAGTCATGAGGAAGGTGAGCCCCAGTGGTGTGTGATGATGCGGTGGCGCTCCACGTCAAAATATCTCTCATAGGCATTACCACCTGGAGGCTCTGGAGTCCAAATTCCAATTAAGTCCCTTGTGTTGAGGCACCAGAGGAAAACGGCCAGGCTGGGCTGGGACATGGAGGTATGGCCCAGGCTGGAGTCTGGGAGCTGCAAGCTGTAACTTGAGCATAGGCATGGAGGGGACCCATAGGGAAGGCAGTGGGCATCCCTTGACCTTGGCCTGGTGTGTGTGTACACATAGGGGTCAGGAGGAGAGAGCTGGTGTGCTGATGACCCAGTCTTTGCATACCTGGCTGTCTTCAACTCTGCCATGTGTCACCTGAGAAACAAGGCTGGCAGGGCAGGTAGGGACTGAGACCAGGAGGGCACACTGTGTGTCAAGCCCTGAGGTTTTTGTTCTGTCCTAAAGGGGGTGCCATGGAAGGACCTGAGCACATGGCAGAATGTGTTGCTGTCTCTATTTGCATAAAATGTGATAAGGGGATTTCTACCCGTGTTCCCTAAATAGTTCTCCAGCCTCCAGGCCATGACTCCAGCCTCCTCCGCTCCACTCTGACCTGGAGCTGACTTGCCCCAGGTGATTCGTCACCGTTCTTTCAAAGCCTCCTGAACTCTGCATACAACAGTCCAACTTCTTTATCATCAAAATAGCCTCAAACTCTGAGGTCAGAGGGAATTTGTGGAACAGGTTCTGACGTCAGACAGACCTGGGTTTGTATCTGGGCCCCATTACTTATTAGCTGTGTGACTATGGGCAAGTTGCTTTACATCTCTGAGTTTCAGGTCCTCTAGGTCTCAGCCCTGGGAAGGAAGCAGCCACGAACCTCTCTACCTGGTCCCCACTCTTCCATGGATTCCACACAGGAGGCACTATCCTTCAGTGCCATTTGTCTTTGCTTTGCAGATGTCGTCATTGAATCTCCTGGAATCTTTTCACATCCACCATGAACATCTCTCACTTCCTGGCCTTGCTGTTCCCAGAATCCCCACAGGGTCAAAACAGGAGCAAGTCAAGTTCTCTGTACACTCCATACAACTTCTCTGACTACTGCCAGGATTCCATAGACCCAATGGTCTTCATTGTCACCTCCTACAGCATTGAGACCATTGTGGGAGTCCTGGGCAACCTCTGCCTGATATGTGTGACCATTAGGCAGAAGGAGAAGGCCAATGTGACCAACCTGCTTATTGCCAACCTGGCCTTCTCTGACTTCCTCATGTGCCTTATCTGCCAGCCACTCACGGCTATCTACACCATCATGGACTACTGGATCTTTGGCGAGGTCCTTTGCAAGATATCGGCCTTTATCCAGTGTATGTCGGTGACAGTCTCCATCCTCTCGCTCGTACTTGTGGCTCTGGAGAGGCACCAGCTCATCATCAATCCAACAGGCTGGAAACCCAGTGTCTCGCAGGCCTACCTGGGGATTGTGGTCATCTGGCTCATCGCGGGCTTCCTCTCCCTGCCCTTCCTGGCTAACAGCACCCTAGAGAATGTCTTTCATAAGAACCACTCCAAGGCTCTGGAGTTTCTGGTGGATAAGGTGGTCTGTACTGAGTCCTGGCCACTGGACCATCACCGCATCATCTACACCACCTTTCTGCTGCTCTTCCAGTACTGCATCCCACTGGCCTTCATCTTGGTCTGCTACGCTCGCATCTACCAGCGTCTGCGGAAGCGGGGGCGGGTATTCCGCAAGGGCACCTACAGCTTTCGGGCTTGGCAGATGAAGCGGATCAATGTGGTCCTTGTGGTAATGGTGGCTGCCTTTGCTGTGCTTTGGCTGCCCCTGCATGTGTTCAACAGCCTGGAGGACTGGTACCATGAGGCCATCCCCATCTGTCATGGCAACCTCATCTTCTTGGTGTGCCACCTGCTTGCCATGGCCTCCACCTGTGTCAACCCTTTCATCTATGGCTTTCTCAACACCAACTTCAAGAAGGAGGTCAAGGCCTTGGTGCTGACTTGCCAGCAGAGTGTCCCTGTGGAGGAGTCCGAGCATCTGCCTCTGTCCACAGTGCACACGGAAGTCTCCAAAGGGTCTCTGAGGCTCAGTGGCAGGTCCGACCCCATCTAGCCAGGGTTAGGGCTTCTCTCTGCCATGTTCATTACCAGCCTCCCTCACTTAGCTAAGTGGGCACGTTGCAAGCTGGGGGTGGCACTGGCTTTGTGGGGCCCAGATAGGGGCCTTGTGAAGCCGAGCGTTCTGATGGTTCAGCTGTTGTTCTTGGGAGAATTCTGAGTCTGGGTTCTGCAGGTCACACACAGTATGTCTTGCATCCTGAGCAGATGCCAGAGCCGGAGATGGTCTGATTGATGGTCTGTAGTTCATTCTGGTAACTCAGCAACAGATGCCCAGCCCGGGAGCCCAGGGATTTCACTTCCACCAGTGAGGCTGCAAGGCCGTGGTGGGGTGAGGGGAAGAACACGTGGAGTCAGAGCTCTGGACCTTGGTAAACCCCTAACCTCTGTGGGAGACAATGTTTGTGGATGGGCTTTGTAAGTGGTAAAGAGTTCTATGGAGGCAAGACAGGGGGATTACTGTATATCATTAGCACATCCAGCTGCAGAGAATGGACCCTGGCAGCCAGCTCACACTCCTCTGCAGTAGGAAAATCAGCCCTGAGCAGCAGGAATTCCAGGGTTCACATGCTACTCCATCCTTTTTCTCTTTCTTTGTATCTGCCACCTTGAATGGAAATAAGCCTGCAAGTATATCTCCTTGATAGGACTGTGGGCCCCTTGAGGGTGACATCTGTATGGTCAAAGAGCTTGGGTCCCCTATGCCTGGGACAGTCCCTGGCACAGGGAGAGAGCTCCAGAAAGATTTACCATGGTGACAAGAAAGGTAGCAGGTGCCCCTGCTGAGTGCTGAGCTGAGGACAGCACCCTGCGCCACAGTCCAGTGTAGGAAGGGCCCAGGCTGCTGCAGCCACACTCTCTCGCCTGCCCTTCCTTGCCTCCCAGGACCTCTCTTGACAAGGCAGCTGGCCAAGGACTCTGCGACCCTCCCCAGTCCACCCACTGCAGAGACTTACAGTACTTAAGGCCATGACTCCAGCCTCCTTCGTTCCACTCTGCCCCTGAGCTGACTTGCCCCAGGTGATGTGTCACCATTCTTCCGAAGCCTCCCCAGGACTTCGGGCCTCCCAGTGGCTTTCAGTAATGGCAGGGCCAGGGAGGGAGTTCTTAAAGTCTGGGGCACGGGCTGAAAGGAGCAGAGTGTCCCCCTTCCTCCAGCCAGCCTGGGAAATGGAGAAAGGGCTACGATGAGTGTGAATATCTCACCCGTGGAGGTCAAGGTTCAGGCTTCTGGATCCAAGGCTTCATCTGTGTGTGGACCAGACAGCTTGTCCTTGCAGAAAGGGAAATGTCAAGATTGCTGTGGGCTACCTCGGATGGGATGTCCAGACCTGGTTGTACCTGCTCAGTCCTGCAGAGTGGCTAGTGGCTGGACCCACCACGGCCTCCCGGGGCAGGGTATTCAAGTCCCCAGACCCTTCAAGGGGCGTCACTGTGAGGCTCCTAGGGTTGGCTCTGCACAGGGCATCTGGCAAAGGGCCAGGTAGCAGGAGATTGAACAACCACATTTGATCATCTCTCTGGCCTGGCCCCTGACCAAGAACCTGTACAGCTGACACCAAAGACAACTGCTCTTTGAGTCACCAGCTCCCTTCCTGGAACTGTTTATTTTGTCCCAACTTTTGGTCACGTTTCTCATTCCATCCCCTTGCTCACCTTTATCCTGGTTTTTGGGCAGATTGTTGAGCCATGCTCTCGGTTGCAGCTCGTGCTTGTCCTCTGGTGCCACCTGCTGCTGGCTGCTCCAGGTAACCAACTGCCAGCAAAGCCCAGACCCTGGGACCCATTCCAGAAAGATGTCATTGCTCAAGCTCCGCAAGGAACTGGGGGCCTCAGGCCCCTCCAGATCCCAGACGGTTGCCTGGAGTTTGTGTGTCACCACTCATCTCAGTGGTGCCAAGATGCTTGGGGACAAGGATGCTTTAGGGTGCTAGCATGCTTGAAGACTGGGGGACCAGGCTGAGCATCTGGTGAAGGTGCTTGGCATTGGGAATTCGGGTAGAGGATGGAAGCCTCGCTGAGTATCTTCTGTGCTCCCCTCACCTTGCTGGGTTGGCGCAACTTGCGTGGATGGCTGTCTCCTGCTCCTGTTCCTAATGACCCTTGGGGTTTCCCATTTATCCATCACCTTTGGCACTTGTATCTCAAAGTGTGCTCAGAAGACCAGCAGCCTTAGCATCACTTGGAGCTTGTTTGGCATGTAGAATCTCTCTTCCCACCCCAGACCTATTGAATCAGAATCTGCATTTTATCAAGATCTCCGAGTTAATGGTGCAAACATTCGAGAAGCTCTCCTCTAGGAAACAGATTGCCCTGGAGCCTGGAGCCAGTCGGTGAGCACCTTCAGACACCCACGGTGGGATCTACAGTAGAGCTATAGGAATCCTAGTTCTAGAGATATGGCTGTAAAATGGTATTGCTAAAAAGGTGGATTCAGTTTTGATTGTATATCTGGCTGCATGTGGACATATTTCTTGTGGCCTTTTCCTTCCTTCAATAAATATTTGTGAAATGAACAGTTTGCATGGTTATATTCTTGGCAAACATGCTCCTCTGTATTCTGCTCTGTTTCACTTAAAACTGTATCATCAACAGTTTTCCATCTCGCTGGATATTATTTTTGCCAGCTGGTTAAGAATCTAGAAAATGCTCCAGTGAAAGCTGGTACCTCTGAACAGCATCTCTCTTTAGCTCTTGGAGGGGCCTTTTCTCACCCAGAAAACAGACCTGTCCCTGATAGTAGTGGGAGGAACCCATCTTCATAGGAGCACCATGGCTGGAATTGGAGACTCACACTGACAAAGACTGCCTGGGGACACTCAGAGGGTGCAAAACCTTATTGAGTCCTGTCGATGAGAGTGTAAATCCTGCCTAACTTTAGCCCTTCCTTATTATTTTTATTTCTTATTTTTTGGCTGCGCCATGTGGGTTGTGGGATCTTAGTTCCCCAACCAGGGATTGAACCCGGGCCATGGTAGTGAAAGTCCTGAGTCCTAACCACTGGACCGCCAGAGAACTCCCAAGCCCTCCCTTTGTAAAGAAATGACCTTGACTTGTTTTTTCCCATCGTAAAAGTAATCATATTCATTTTTAAAAATATGCAAAATTAAAATAAAATGAAAAAGGAAATCATATTTCACCACCCAAAGATGATTACCGTTTACATTTTAGGGAGTTATTTCTTTAGTTTTTATATATATAGTGTTAGGGTGTATTTTGTTTGTTTTTTTAAAACATGGTTGAGATACTGTGAGCGTATGCAGATTTACATGTAAATTTAAGGATTATTTTATCTTGTTTTTGCTTAACTTTATAAGAATATTTATTCATTCATTCAACAAATATCAGTTACATGGTAGGTACTGGGGGTAAGTGATAAATAAAATAAACACCATCCCTGTTCTCAGGGAATTTAGAATCCAGTCAGTGGATCCATCCTGCATCCTTAATCATTACCTATTGTGGCATATTTAGATGTTCCTAGACCTATTATAAATAATTCTGTGACAAATGTCTATGCAGAGAACTTTCTTCTGTATTTGGAATTATTTCCTGAGGAGAGATTTCCAGAAGTGGAATTAGTGGGTCAAAGGGCATGGACATCTTTCAAGGCTCTGGATGTGTATTGCTAAAGTGATTTCCCAAGAGGCTGGAATGATTTCCACTCCCTGACTAGTGCCTGCTTCCCTGTACCCTGGACACTGTTGAAAAATTACCATTAATGAAAAGACCCCCATGTTCACTCGATCTTGTTTTCCTCTCATTCACTCACGAGCATCAGTCCAACATCACCAGTTTTCTGGGCTCCCCTTCACACAAAACTCCAGAGGCTTGTGGAATCTCGAAGTCTCTGCTTCTCCTCCTCCCATGCTGTTTTGTCCATCCAAGTAGCTCTTGCCAAGGTCACTGGTGACCTCCGTGTTGCCAAATCCCATGGCCAGTTCTCAGTCTTGTCTTATGTGGCAATCAGTATCATGCGGCAGTTGGTCAGTTTTTTCTCTTTGAAACTCTTCTGCATGTGACTACTTCAGGATGCCACACTTGCGGTTCTCTCCTGACTCACTGGGCACTCCTTCTCAGGCTCCTTTCCTGGGCTCTCATCTCCCTGACCTGGGAACATTGGTCTGTCCCCAGGAAGCCATGGAGGCCCATCTGCTCTCATTCCCTAGGTGGGTTCATCCAGGCCCCTGGCTTTCTTTCTTTCTTTTTTTTTTTTTGCGGTACACGGGCCTCTCACTGTTGTGGCCTCTCCCGTTGCGGAGCACAAGCTCTGGATGCGCAGGCTCAGCGGCCATGGCTCACGGGCCCAGCCACTCCGCGGCAATGTGGGATCTTCCCGGACCGGGGCACGAACCCGTGTCCCCTGCATCGGCAGGCGGACTCTCAACCACTGTGCCACCAGGGAAGCCCTCCTGGCTTTCAATACCACCAAATGTTTCAATGTCCAATGCTCCCAAATGGGAATCTCTAGTCTGGTCTTCCCCCTGCTCTCCAGATTTGTTTATCCAGCCATTACTTTGTGTTTACTGGACATCCAATCAGCGTGTTCAAAAGCAGGCTCCTGATTTGCCTCCTCACCTCTTCTTCCTTAATCTCCCCCTTTCAGTAAATGGCAACTCCCTCGTTTCATTTCGTTGCATCCCAGAATTCATTTTGTTGCATACCTCAGAATGTGACTTTATTTGGAAATAGGGGCATTGAAGATGTTCTCAGTTAAGATGAGCTCATAGTGGAGTACGGAGGGTCCCTAATCCAATATGACCGTGTCTTTACAAAAAGAGGAAATTTGGACACAGAGACACTCACACACAGGAAGAATGCCATGCGAGGTTGAAGGCAGAGATCTGGGTGATGCTTCTACAAGCCAAGAAGGGCCAAAGGTTGCTGGAAAACCACCAGAAGTTACTAGAAAGGCATGGACAGATTCTCCCTCGCAGCCCTCACAAGGAACCAACCCTGCTGGCCCTTTGATTTTGGACTTCCAGCCTCCAGAACTGTGAGACAATACATCTCCGTTGCTTAAGCCTCCCAGTTTGTAATACTTTGTTATGGGAGCCCTAGCAGACTAATACAGGAGGTGAGATTGAAGGGAGGGAGACCCGTCCATGTGAGCTATTGGGTCAGCAGGTGTTCAGTAGTTGGAGATAGACCACAATTCAAACTTGTCATGATGAAATAGGGAATTTATAGACTCATGTCATGGGGCTGTCCAAAGGAAGTTCTTTGACTGTAGGCTGGATTCAGGGGTTAAAACAATGACATCAGAGCTCTCCTTTCCTTGCCCCCTGGTCTCTATCACTCTCTCTAATCCCTTGATTCTGCTGGTCTCTTCATGGCTTTGCACTCTACATGTGATAGTAAGAGGCCGCACAGCTCCTGTCTTACCTTGGTCCTTGTGAGCCCAAGGAGAAAGGGCATAGCTTTCTCGCCTTGTCCAGTAAGAACTCCGGGGAGGATTCTGATAGTTCAGCCCTTAACTGATGACTGTGGCCGAGTGGCTGGAACACTTTCTGTATCCAGGCCTGGATCCCTTGACCACACCTAGATCAAGATGGTGGGGTCAGCCCCACTTGAATCACATGGATGTACAGGGTTATCATACCAGGGCATAGAGGTCGTCCCCAAAGAAAGTAATGCTGGGCAAGCAACAAAAGCAGAAGTGGACTTAGAGAGGATAAATGGATTAGAAAGATACTTGGGTGTCAAGCGGACAAGATGACTTGGGTGTGGGAGAGAGAAAGAAGATTCCCAGGTTCCAGACTTGGGAAAGTAGGTATATATCTGGTCCATTTAGTGAGATCGAGAGGGTTTTAATTTTTTTGGTTTATCTTTGGACATGCTGTGTTTGGGGCCCTCTTGGGTGTGCAGATGGATGGCCAGATGCTTGAGTCTGGAGCTCTAGAGAGCTTTGGCCAAGGCCTGACCAAGTCATGCTGAGGGGTGGGGCTGGGTTATGGCTAGACTGGGGTGTGAGCTGATCTGGAGCTGGATGTGGGCCAAAGGAATTCCAGTTTCCCAGAGCTGAATCTGCTGATAGGACACTGAGGTCAGCAAACCAGGTGGGGTCCTGGGATACGGGGTGGGGTAGTGCTCAGCAGGACGCCCCGGTAGACAGGGTGGAGTAAGCCGGCACAGGAACTGTTTTCCCAGAGATGCCACCAGGTAAGTTGCCCTTCATCTGTGACCTGTGGCCTCAGTTCTTCTGAGAATCAAGGACTGTTTCAATCAAGGTCAAGCTTCTCGGCTAGAAGTTGGGAGTTGCTGCTGTGACTTACTGCTTTGTAGGGATACAATGATGCCTGAGAAAATCCTGAAAAGACCTGGAAGTTCTTCAGAGAAGAAATCTGTGATTCCTACACCCTGTTGAGAGATGGTCTGGTGGTGGAGGAGTGAGCACAGCTGTCATCTCTGCCTTAAAGCGTGTCATGCTCACTTGGACCGACATCTTTAGTGACAAGGCCCTTGGCCTGACCTGGTCTGGTGGTGGGGCTTCTCCCCAGAGTACCTCTTCAAGACTCTGATACATCTCACAACGGCTGCAAATATACAGACAGACAAGATTGGGGCTTCTGGGTCCTGAGAAGACACTGGGAAGGGATTTGCAGAGCATATTCAGATGCCTCCTTAACCGACAGCAGCCAGGCACTTCCTACCTCGGGCAGATGGGAAGGCATCTATCTGCAGGGTGAACTTGCCAATGAACCATCGAGCAGGAGGGTGCTTGTGAATGGGGCTGTGTAATCATGGCCCTTGAGGTTTCTAGTTGTTTAAATGTCACCCTTTATTTGAAACTGATTCTTGTCAGACTTTGAAAAGAGTTTGTCGGTGCAATTGGGTACCAGCAGGAAGCTCTCTCAAAATACATTTCCTTTCATTCATGAAGCTGTTAATGGGCATTTGATTAGTCATTCAGTCACTGCCAAGGGAACCATACTGAAAATGGGGCATGCATTCAGAACAAAGAACTTCCACTCCCTGAGATAACCATATCTCCCTTAAAGATAGTGCGCTTTGTGATGGCCAGCAGCCTGTTGCCACCTTGTAAATGTCATTTGCAGCCCCTTCTGGGTTTGATAACTTTAAGGTGTGGGGGTGGATCTACAAAGGATTTCTTAAAGAGAGAGACCTCCTTTTCCTACCTTTACTTTTACAGACCCACGTACCTGGAGCTCGTGGGAGACCTGTGCCGTACCTGGGCAGGTGTGAGCACCAGCCTTTTCCCCAGACCCCTGGGCACCGTCAGGGTGTGCTGTCAGTTGACAGTGGGGCCTCAGTCACATCCTGGCGGAGGGAATACTGAGGTTCTCATTGGTATATTTAACTATTCAGAGGAAATGGTGAGCACCACATTCTGTCCAGTGTGTAGCTTTAAAACAGTTAAAGATAACATGACTTATATAAGAGGGTGGGTGTTTCAGCATCTGTGAGATCTGGGATCGATGGCTATTGGTAGGGCAGAAGGGCTTGGAGCCTGAGCTCTGGGGAGGGGTATATGCAGCTGATGCCCTTCATCCTTATTCATTGGCGCCTTCCCTGCCGATGGCATGACTGAGCCACCTCCAGACAGGCAGGTATGAAAACAACTACGCAGTGCCATGACAAGGGTAATTATAGAGTCACGGTGTGGAGAAGGAGCCAGACGTTCTCCGTGAGGGCATTTGGGGTAACGCGTCTGCAGGTTCACGGGGCCGGCAGGATGGGAAAAGGCTCACTTAGCTGTGAGCAATGGTGGGAGGTAGCAGATCCAGTGCATTGGGGATGGGGCTGCTGAGGGTAAGCCTGGACGGAGAGGTGAGATCCGGCGGAGGAGGCCTCGCATCCCAGGCTAAGCAGTTTGACTATATCGTGCTGGTGAGGGAAGACACTAACAGGTCTTAGCAGAGGGCTCCACGGTTAAGTTTGAGGTTAGGAAAGCTGCCTTTGACTGCAGTGAGAAGAAGCGGTTAGGGTAGTGCGAACTATTGTATTCAGCTGATTCCTGGTTTAGCTATTCTCTGCAGGCTGGCCTCACAGAGAGGCTGGTCTCTTGCAGAGCTCCAAGGAAGCTGGCTCCAGCTGAATCCTGAAGATGACCAATCTTGGTAGATCACTGCCATGTCATAGGCTGGAACCCCAAACCCTGGCCATGCCAGAGTGGGGCTACGGCTCCCCAACTCTGAATGCTGAGCTGGAAGAGCAGGGCAGATGACCAGAGTTCTGCCAAACCACACTGTGATCAAATCCCGAGTCCTGATCCCATCAGGAGAGGGGCTGCTGCTTCTCTAATCATAAAAGCCCAAGGCCTGGGGTCCCTCTGCTGGAGTCTGACACTAGTCCAGCTAGATCCCCATGCAAGGTCTGGGAACGGGTCCGTGCGCTGTTCCGGAGCTTACCTCTGTGGATTTCCCCATTGAACCCTGCTGCTGCAGGCAGCGTGTGGGCCTCCAGGTAGGAGGCCCTTGTTTGCTCAAGGAGTTTGCGGCCCTGACGCCATTTCCTCAGCCTTTTGGTTCAGCTTGCCGGAGGGAGGCTGCTCTCATTCACAAGCACAGAGTCCTGACGAATGCGGGGACTTGGAGGGTGATGGGGGTGTGCAGGGCACCTTGATGACGGGGCATGTACTGCTGTGCCCACCCACCTCCTCCTCGGCCTCCCCTCCGCTGTCCAAGTCTCTTTCCCACAGCGCGTTACCCAGGTTTGCCCCCCAGCCTAGAAATTATGAGGGCTCTGTGTCTAGTTCTGAGCCCCACAGGGTATGGTTTGTTGTTCAGAAGGGGTGACTGGACCTTATAGAAGCCTTGTCATCTCATGGTAGCCGTCTTCTCACTGTTCAGTGGATTCCGTGTCACCTGCTCATTGAGAAAGGGCTGGAAAGTTGTTAACTCTGAGTCTCATTTCCATATTAGTCAAACGGGGGGTGGAGGTTGGACTAGAATATATTCAGGATTCTGTGCTCTTTTAGGAGAGTCCATGATTTCTTTATCTTTGTAGGAAAGAGAGTAATTCTGTAGCCGTCCCATCTTTCCATAGAATGAAGCAGAGGCTTCTGGAGAAGAGTGTGGAGGCTCCTTAAAAAACTAAAAATAGAGTTAACATATGATCCAGCAATCCCACTCCTGGGCATATATCTGGAAAAGATGAAAACTCTAATTCAAAAAGATACATGCACCTTAATGTTCATAGCAGCACTGTTTACAATAGCCAAGACATGGAAGCAACCAAAGTGTCCATTGACAGATGAATGGGTAAAGAAGATGTGGTACATATATACAATGGAATACTACTCAGCCATAAAAAGAATGAAATAATGCCATTTGCAGCAACATGGATGGACCTATCATACTAAGTGAAGTAAGCCAGACAAATATCATATGACATTGCTTATATGTGTAATCCAAAATATAGTACAGGGCTTCCCTGGTGGCGCAGTGGTTGAGAGTCCGCCTGCCGATGCAGGGGACGCGGGTTCGTGCCCAGGTCCGGGAGGATCCCACATGCCGCGGAGCGGCTGGGCCCGTGAGCCATGGCCGCTGAGCCTGCGCGTCCGGAGCCTGTGCTCTGCAACGGGAGAGGCCACAACAGTGAGAGGCCCGTGTACTGCAAATAAATAAATAAATTAAATTAAATTAAATTAAAAAATATATATGTATAGTACAAATGAACTTATTTACAAAACAGAAATAGACTCACAGGCATAGAAAACAAACTTACGTTTACCGAAGGGGAAGTGAGGGAGAGATAAATTAGGAGTTTTGGATTAACAGATACACACTAATATATATAAAATAGATAAATGACAAAGACCTACTCTATAGCACAGGGAACTATATTCAGTATCTTGTTTTTGTTTTTGTTTTTCGGTATGTGGGCCTCTCACTGTTGTGGCCTCTCCCGTTGCAGAGCACAGGCTCCGGACGTGCAGGCTCAACGGCCATGGCTCATGGGTTTAGCCGCTCCGTGGCATGTGGGATCCTCCCGGACCGGGGCACGAACCCGTGTCCCCTGCATCGGCAGGCGGACTCTCAACCACTGCGCCACCAGGGAAGCCCTCAGTATCTTGTAATAACCTATAATGGAAAAGAATCTGAAAAAGAATATATATATAAATATATATATAATATATATAAATATTTTTTATATATATATATATATATATAAAATCTTACTTTGCTATATACCTGAGACTAACACAACATTGTACATCAACTATACTTCAATTAAAAAAAAAAAGAGAGAATGAAGCAGAGGCCCTTACTGGCAGAGCCAGTATCAGGACCAGTGAGTAGAATTCCCACTCCATGGCGGGTGTTGCCTGACTTGTTAAATTCATACCTCATTTTCATGAGGGCTGTGCTGATTTTTCTGGCCTGCCCGACTCAGGCCAGAGCTTGATTCTATGGCTGGGTTAGTTAATTTAGTCATTTTGTAAACCTTAGCCGCGTCAGAGCTGTGCAATTGGCTATTAAAAGCCAGACAATAGCCTCATCCGTCTGCATTATAACTGTGCACCGACAAGACACGTGGTGCTAGATAATGCGCCATAAATGTCCAAAACGCTGAGAAAAAATGTGGGACGAGCGGGGTCAGAGGCCCACGTCACACTGTCGCCAGCTTGCCCTGTGGCTCCAGAACTCGGGCCTGTGTCCAGCGCTGAGTTCCCGACACTGCGCTGACTCAGGATGTCAGCGTTTGAGCCTTGCCAGGCAGCTTCTCCACAAGGCCCTGATTCTCCTCCTTCCTCCCACCTCGCCTGAACTGGCCTGCAGCTCAGCGCTAGGGAATGTCAAAATATCTGAGCCTGTGGAGGGTGACAAATCCAAAGCCTGTGAGGGTGACTTCTTTTGGGAAAGTGTATCCTGCAATTAATGACATCACAATTCTCTAGTCTCCCAGCTTGGCATTGTCAAAGTCATCCTCGTAGCCTCTACCTCTACAGGCTGTGGCATCACAACCTACGAACTAGGTGAAGCCCCACATAGGAAAAACCCTTCCCGTGACTCTGCCAACCTCCTCTTTGGATCTTTTTCCCTTTCAAAGCCAAGCTCTTTTGAGAATATTCTACACTCATGGCCACCACTTTCTCACCTTCTCTTTGCTTCTCAGTTGTGGGTGTTTTGATACCCACTGATGCTGAAACTGCTGTCCATAAGTTCACAGCAATGGGATGGCGCACTCATCACCATATGGCTTGGGTCCACACCCCACCTGAACTTTGTAGCACTTTGTTTTGACATTGTGTCCCAGAATTCCCCTCTTCTGTTGGCTTCCGTGACATGAACTCCAGCCTCGTTCTCTTAACATTGGCACCTCCTTCTCAGCTCCTCTCTCCCTCACATGCCGGGCTCTTCCTAGTTCCGCTTTGGTGCTTGTGTCCCACCTGACACCCTTCCCATGAGCAGTTGCATTCTGTTCCTGTGGCTTCAGCTGCCACTTGCAAGTTGACAGTTCCCAAGTGGACATCTCCTCTAGACTTTATCTACTTGCCACTGGACGTTGTCTCCTGGGTGTTCCACACGCACCTGAAGTGCAAGTGCAAAGCAAAATGGGGGCCCTTCTCTTGGATTCCCACTGGATTTTCCATCACAGTTACTCCTATCAGCAACCACCTGATAGCCTAATTCATAGCATCTGATTCATCCCTGTCCCTTTGGACTGTTGCATTGGTATCTCTGCTCATTGGTATCTCTGCTTCCAGTCTTGCTGTCTTGTGGTCCCTTCTCTACTCCGGTCATAGATTTGACCTTGACAGGTCTAGTTGGCAGGTCTATTTTGGCAGTTCCTACCATCTACAAGATACAGTCCCACTGCTTTTACTTGGCCCTTGGGCCATTCATGGTCCACCACTAGCTGGCCCTCCCATCCTCTGTTCTAAATCCATCTGCATCCCCCATCCTGTTGCAGTCACCAGACTCCTTATTTTCTGTTCCTCAAACATGCCATACTTTGCCCAGATTGATGCCTATTGGATTCCTGTGCACTTTCCAAGTTTACCTTCTCTGAAAACTGTCCCTGGCTCCCTTGTCTCATTGTCTGCATGCCCAGAGCACTTTGTAATGTCTCTCTTGGACACTTAGGGAGTCTTAGAACTGGAAAAAAGCAAGGGTGTCTCTCTGTTTCCTCATGTCTGTAGGCCCTCAAGCAAAGGAATTGGGCTTTATCTGAGCTGCCAGCACAGCACCTGGCCTTGAGTAAGTGCCCCATGAAAGGACGGTATGCTGGTGTCCACCAAGAAGAAAAGGCAAATCAACTTGGAAGCTTAGAGGTGAGCTGGGCTTCAGGGAGGAGACCAGGAAGAGTTGGGTCGGCAACCTCTTCTCTCTGCAGCGCAGCTAATAGAGGCTACAACATCTCTAGCAACAGTGCATGCAGAGTGACTCTCCATATGGAACATTTAAACTTTGGGGTCTAAGGGAATGTAGGCTGTCTATTTTTTGTATTTGAGAAAGCAGGGCAGTATAATATAAATTAAGAGGGAGACCAAGGCAGAGTACTGTCCTCTGTAAATTCTTTGGGCCTGATGGAGGCAAGCTTTCTATCTTGGGCTCAGTACTTTATCACCTAGTCATACTTCCTCCTCTTTTCCCCAGGCAGAACTATTGACACAGGAAACTACATTTGTATATATTAACACAGAAACCAATGAACAAATGCTGTGTTCCTGTGCAAATAGGCAAACTTCCTTTTGCAGACAGGGATCAGCGACATTTGGCTCAGAAACTTCTGAGCCAAATATTTTTAGAAATATTTAACAGACGCAGGTCCAGATGATGTGCCGGCTGCCGCACCCTCCTCTGGCGCCAGCCCCGTGCCTGGACACCCCTGCTTTCCTCAGTCTCCCTGCTGTGCTCTGAGCCTTTCTGTGGTCCCTGTCCTTAGCTTCCTGGAAGCTAACATGTTCTTTAGGGAGTGTGTGTCAGATCCGTGCACTCTCACTCAACAATGAGAGGGGATGGGTTATGCGTGAGTCTTCGATGAATGAGGGTCATTCAGTCAACATTATCAGCCACCTAGGCACGTGCCAGGCTCTGGGGCCATGGAAGGCGGGGCTGCAAATGTGCATGAGGCAGCCTGGAGGAGCTCAGCGCTTACAAGGGAGACCTGCATTTGATGCTAAGATTGTGTACGAAAAGGCCTTTCTCTGTGCTGTGTCATGTAGTGAAATATAGGGAACAAGCAAATGTCCTACGATCAGAGAAAGCTAAATAACGTGCTATGACAGGCTCCTGGCTGCTAGTTTAATAGTATCGGGATCGCTCACGATCTGCCAAAGACCGTGACATCGGGATGTTGCACCAGAGTGTGTGCTCCACTATTTGTAAGTGCGCTTACCCAATCGTGGAAAAACACGATATCCCTGGAAGGGAATACACCACTGATTATGGGATTATAGGGATTGTTTTTTGTTCTTTTTCTATTTTTCACATTTCCCAAGTTTTCTGTAATAAGCAGGTGGCATTTATAATCAGAAAAGGCTATTTTAAAAATCTCTTCAGGCCTAGGTGGAAAAGACTGTCCACAGAGGTCCTTAGGGGTCCCCTGGGTTCTGCTCTCCTGTCAGGGAAACCTGGTTCTAAGAATTCCTGTAGAAGAGCTCCCTAAAAGCAAAATGAAGGGGAAGCAGAATGTGCACATTTCTAAGCTTCTGATACATCTTGCAAAACCACTTTCCAGCAAGGCTGTGCTGACTGACCTCCTCCTCCAAAATCGTGTGAGAGGTGCAAAGGGTTGGAGCAGACACCTCGGTCCTGAGGGGATGGGTGTTCTGACTGGTGACATTTAGTGCCAAGGCTACTTCTCTCCCACAGGACACTTGCTGATCTAGTCACCAGGGCTCCTGCTCAAATCCCATCTTATCTCCAAACACCCAGGCCTAGTTCAGAGATCAGAAATACATGCATTTTGACAGAAGACCTCCAAGTACTGTCTTCCAGAGCAAATAAGTCCTACCATTGCTATGGGCTTTCCTGTGTCTCGGTCGGGAATGTTGGAGTCTGTCTGAACAGGCTGTTATCTCCAGAGTGATGATGTGACGTTTGTAGGAGGCTGGCTCTGTTGGCTGTCTGTCACTAGGACAGTGCTAAGAACTGAGGATGCAGGAAGCAAAGGGGTGCAGCAAAGAGAGCCCAGAGTGGGGAGCTGAGTGGCCTGGTGACCCTGGGCAGGTGACTGCCCCTTCCTGGGCCGCAGGTTCCTCACCTATGACATGTATTCTGAGGTCCTTTCTGCCTGAACGTCCAGCCATTTGGCATGCTCTGGTACAAAGAGATGCTGCGTGAATTCTCAGGGTGCCCCCAGTGCCCAGATAAACTCCTCTGTGGGTTTGCTTGGTGTCATTCAAGTGTTCCAAGTTTTCATTGGCTTTAGACTTCAGATCATAGATTGTTTGAGCTCACAGTATTAGGGTTGGGATCTGACTACGTCCAGGCTCTCAAATTACAGATGAGGTAACTGGGACCCAGAAGGATGGAGAGACTTGTGTGAAGTCCCAGGGCATTTGCAGGCCTGCTGAGAGGATGCCTGAGGCCCTCTCATCTGTGTGTGGAGCTCCTCACATCACCCTGCTTCCCCTCAACGTTGTATCTGAGCACTCCTCCTTGGGAGGAGCAGAGCCAGCTGGGACTAGAGCCCTGGGTTCCAAGTGTGATTTCCTTACACGCGCGATGACCAGGATGCTGTCCCTATGAGGCCGAGGCGTGCGCAGTGGGGCAAAGTGCTTCCTAACACCAAGCACCTGTGCGGAGGTTGTGCAATCAAAAGCCACAGAGGAGAAACCCCAGGACTTTGTCAGAAAGGAGAGAAGGGGACTCTCCCCTCCCAGTCCCTGCCAGGCTCTTAGCAGAAGGTGGAGGGTGGGAAGAGGGGGAGGGGCACGGATGGTCTGCCCCAGCCTTCCCGTGTCGGTTGTGAGCCTGGGCACTGAGGCCTTTGGCCCTGCCACCACGAAGCTCCCAGGATGTCACGGTACAGGGGCGTGGGGCTAAGAGTGGGCTTTTGGCGGTGGATTTCTCTCCATCATTTCTAGCAAGTTGAGCTGCCTGAGTTAGAAGGCAGCTCCCCCAGCCTTGCTGTCTGTTCTTGAGAATGTGAATTCCACCTTGAATCACACAATGGGCCATGGGATGCATCTTGGTGTGTTACACAAATTTCTCAAACAAATTACCGAAGCCCATTCAAGAAAAAATAGACAACTGAATAGCTCTATTACTGTTAATGACATTAAAATTTAAAAACTTCTCACAAAGAAGCTCCCAGGTCTGAATGACTTCACTGGTGAATTCAATCAAATATTTAAGGAAGTAATAACATCAATCCTACAGTTCATTTTTGTATATGGTATGAGGTAGATTCCAACTTTAGTCTTTTTGCATGTGGATATCGAGTTTCCCAGCACCATTTGTTGAAGAGATTGTTCTTTCCCTTTTGAATGGACTTGGCAGCCTTATCAAAAATTAGTTCATCATAGATATATAGGCATATTTCTGGATTCTCAATTCTATTGTCTTGGTCTATATGTCTTTCTTTATGCTAGTACCACACTCTTTGGGTTACTGTAGCTTTGTAGTAAGTTTTGAAATCAGGAAGTATGACTCAGACACATATTCTTTTATTCCTGCCCATATCATGTGCTGGTGACCTGCTAGCCTCCAGGGCCCCCCTTGAACTTCTGGTCCTGAGCCTAGGATAGGCACAAGCCTAGGAGGCCTGCTTCTTCTTTCTTCCCTCAGACTCCTCTCTGGGGTGTGTGTGTGGGTGGGTGGGAGAGGGGGGAGAATATATTATGAAACTTGGATACTTTTGAAAGTGAAAGGGGATTTGTATCCATTTTACAGGGCTTATATGACAAATTACCACAAACTTTGTGGCTTGAAACAATAGATATTTATTCTCTCATAGTTCTGGAGGCCAGACGTCTGGAGACAAAGTATTGGCAGAACTGTGTTTTCTCAGAAGGCTCTTGGGGAGGCTCCTTCCTTTACTTCTCTAGCTTCTGGTGGCTGCAGGCATTCTTGGCTTGTGGCCGCATGACTCCAATCTCTGCTGCCGTCTTCCTATGGTCTTCTCATCTGTGTGTCTTCTCTTCTGTCTCTTATGAGGGCACTTATCATTGGATTTAGGGCCCAGTGGATAATCCAGGATGATCTCATCTTGAGATCCTTAATTACACCTCCAAAGACCCTTTTTTTTCCAAACAAACTTATGGTTACCAAAGGAGAGAGCAGAAGGGGGTGGGTAATAAATTGGGAATTTGGGATTAACAGATACACACTACTATATATAAAATAAACAACAAGGACCTACTGTATAGCACAGGGAACTATATTCAATATCTTGTAATAACATATAATGGAAAAGAATCTGAAAAAAATATATATGTATAACTGAATCACTTTGCTCTCTACCTGAAACATTGTGAATCAACTATACTTCAATAAAAAACAAAACAAAAACTCTTTTTCCAAATAAGTTCACATTTGCAGGTTACAGGGGTTAGGATGTGAGCACATTTTTTTGGGGGGGTGTTGCATAATTCAACCCACTCTAGGATTTTACTAATAATTATCCCAGGACAAAAGATATAATACCAGGACTCTCCCCAGCAAAGTAGGGCATATGGTCACCTGGACTGAAGACCCTGGAGTTTACCTTATATGAAGGGACTGCTCTTTTCTTCCATAGCATAGGGCAGAAGCACCCTCCCTCTCACGCCACCCTACCATGCTTCCTTGTGCTAGGCCAGAGTCTGGCCCAATGAGGCCTTCCAAACCTGAGGATTCCTCTTACAGAGGTGGCATCACAGAGGTGGCATCTCAGTCTCTGTCTCTCCATATCACTGAGAGGCGGGGGGAAAGGAGCTCTGATCCCTTTTATGCCTCCATCTAAAGCTTCCTGTGCTCCTATAATAGACACACCAGGTGTCAGAGAATCCATGTGGTTCCTGACCTGTGCCAGATGTGTTCCCTTGTCTTTTCCTAGAAGTCGGGGACGGATCCGGCCCTCCTCATGTTTGCTTCTCCTCTCAGAACTCAAGGGAGGGGTGAGAGTGGGGGAGGGCTGGGAGACAAATCCATCTGGAGGCAGAGCAGGGGACACAGGTTTCAGAGGGAAAGCAGAGAGAGGATCTAGGTTTGGTCTTCTGCAGAAGGAGACAAGGGAGGCCGAGAGGGTAGATGGCCCGTGAGGTCTGGGAGGACGGGGAGGAACGAGAGGGGTGGGGTGCAATCTGGGCACCTGGGGGTAGGGGCTGAAAAAAGGGACCTAGGCAATTCCAGAGGCACATTTCTCTTTGTCACCTAGATGCTGGTTGTGTGGTCCCTTACATGGCATTGCAGGGACTTCTGGTACAGTTTTACCTCTATGATGTCCTGCTTTAAGAAAAAGATTCCTTCTTACCAACATTCTGTGATTCTGTGGGGGTAATAATAGAGGAACTCCCCCTCTCAACCACAGGTGGTCAGATGACACATGCTGGACAATTAGAGCGTCTCATAACATTAGACGTGTCACAGGGTCAGCATGTGACGCAGCAGGGCCAACCAGAGCCCGCTTTTCAGGAACTGAGGATGGCTGTTGGGGAAGGAGTACTCTGTCTATGTGTACTGTGCGGGCTGTGTGAGCGGGCGCTTCTGTACAACCTTCTGCTGTCTCACGGAGAGCATGTGTCTGAAGCCGAAGCCAAGTGGAGGCCTGCAGAGCCTAGAGGTGACTAGGGAGTGTCGAGGGCCCTATTTGAACTCCTGGGCCCAGCCACACCTCAAAGTCCTGGTCGTGGGCTTTGAGGGCGGCAAGCCCATAAGATTGCTTTGAGTAGTGTGTCTTTTGATGGCCACAGAATCTTTGACAGGGCTCCCCTGGAGAGGTAGGGTGGACCCCAGGCGGTTGGCTAAGCCAGAGGCCTGTGGTCAAGAACTGGGTACCAAGGAGCACCATCAATGGGGCTGTGGGGGGTGGTGGAGCAGAGAGCAGAAGTGGCCTCTGAGGAACTGGAGGAGGAGATGCTTATTACCGCATGATCTCATTTCATACTCACTCAGCCTTAGAGGTGGGCACTGTTCCTATCCCAGTGAGAAGACCAAGGCTGCAGAAGGTGAAGGCCAAGCCACCCTGTAAGCAAGCAGCAGGACTGGAATCCAAGCTCACTCCTCCCCGAGTAAATTTTCCTGATAACGAGGCAGTGATCGCAGTGCCCTCACAGCCTCCTCCACCCAGCTGCCTCCTGAATTATCCTGCTGCACAGACCTCATTACCACCAGAGCAGGGAGCATGGCTCCAGCCTCAATGCACACCTCGGCTGCTAACGAGCACCCTAATTTGATTGGCTCCAAATGAACGTGATGCAAAATTACAAGATGCCAGAAGACACTGCCATAAATCGAATGAGTTGGCTTCAATTTATTATGTTTTGAATTCAATTAGATTTCTCCTCCAATCTGCTCTGAATATTAATCCAGCTTCTGGCTAGAGAGTGATACCTGGAAGGGGCTGTTATCGTCGAATTCCAGAATTCCAGCCTCAGCCATTCAGCTTGGGCTCAGGCGGGCGACAGCACTGTACGAACACCTCAGCCTGGGCGTGGGAAAGTCAAGGAAGTTCAAGGCCATCTGCCAAGCGTCCCGCCAGTGAGTCTGCATATTTCCTGTTGGGGAAGGGATTTAAAGCAATGCACCCGATTAAAATGGTTTTCAATTATTTTTAGTGCATAAACACTTCAAAAGGCTACATAGAAGGGAGTGTTGGAGTCATGGACTTTGTCATGTGACAGGCAGCAAGGGACATGGTGACCTGAGGTCTGGGCTCAGCCTGGCCACAAACTCTCTATGTGACCAGGGTAAATCTCCAACCTCTCCCAGCCTTGATTTCCCCATCTGCCAATTGAGGGAGTTGGACTCCAAGAACGATTTCGATAACCTTAGATTCTGTGCCACACACACACCCACCCTGTCCCCCTCCCGCTGTCATTCTCTGGCCCATTTGCCCGGGGAAACTGACCTCTTCAGTCTGCCTCAGTGGCTCCCACATCTTGGTCCTAGTGCTGCCCCTTGGCTCATAGGGAAGCTGGGCAATGATTATTTACTTTCCTGGGGAAGGAGCAGCCACTAGGGAGGGATGGGGTCCCTGTCACTTCAGGTGGTTAAGACGGTCTGGAAAGCCTGGGACTGATAACAAAGGGATGCCGATGACCTCAGGGACCTTCCCAAACTTGGACACCTAGGGGCTGTGACCTCTAAGTCAATAGAAAATTCGGGTATGAAGAAGCCAGGCCTGGATTCTGGGCAACTGGAGATGGGGATCTAGGCCAAGAGTCAGAGCACCAAGTCAGGCCTCAGGAAAGCAAAGGTGAATGGGATCCCGGCCAGCTGCTCTCAGGTGGCTTCCATTCATCTCCCAGGGCCAGAGCTGGCAGGAGCAGAGAGATGAGCGTGGTGCGGTCAGTGTTCTGGACAGAAGCCGGAGACAGATGAGCCATATGTCTGCAAAACAGATAAGTGGGGGAGGGGCAGGTCTTCTTGTGAGAACTTGCTGTCTCCTGTAGAAAGGGGGTCGACAAGAGGTCCATCCATTCATTCCTTCATCTATTTGTTATTACTTTTTTTTTTTGGCTGCATCAGGTCTTTGTAGCTGTATACAGGCTTTCTCTAGTTGCGTTGAGTGGGGGCTACTCTTTGTTGTGGTGCGTGGGCTTCTCATTGTGGTGGCTTCTCTTGTTGAGGAGCACGGCTCTAGTTGTGTGGGCTTCAGTAGTTGTGGCTCGTGGGCCTAGTTGCTCCGTGGCATGTGGGATCTTCCTGGACCAGGGCTCGAAGCCATGTCCCCTGCATTAGCAGGTGGATTCTTAACCACTGTGCCACCAGGGAAGCCCAGTTTGTTTTTAAAGCCTTGGGACATCTATCTTTTATAGAAACTTGTGACATAGCAGGTCAAACTCCTAGAGGTTCAGCCCAGCAGATAAGAAACAAGGTAGTTTGCTTCTTAAAAAGCATAAGTTAAATGCTAATAAAGATGATTTCAAATCATCTTCATTGTATTTGACCCTAAAATTTCATCCCAAATGGAGTCACAATACTAGCTTAGGCCGTTCATCCAAATATCAATATTTAACGACCTTTCACTATCACGGTATATCTTGTCATCGACGTAATGCATACAAATAGGAACAAATCAAATAGGACAGAAGAGTTTATGATGAAAGGAAACAGTTGCCAAGGGGCTTCCCTGGTGGCGCAGTGGTTGAGAATCTGCCTGCCAATGCAGGGGACACGGGCTTGAGCCCTCGTCTGGGAAGATCCCACATGCCGTGGAGCAACTGGGCCCGTGTGCTACAACTACTGAGCCTGCGCGTCTGGAGCCTGTGCTCTGCAGCAAGAGAGGCCGCGATAGTGAGAGGCCCGCGCACCGTGATGAAGAGTGGCCCCGCTCGCCGCAACTAGAGAAAGCCCTCGCACAGAAACGAAGACCCAACACAGCCAAAAATAAATAAATAAATAAATAATAATAAAAAAAGAAAACAGTTGCCAACCTCACTTCTCCCCCGTTCTGGTCTCAGTCTCCAGAAGCAAACTTCTTTTAAACATTTCCATTTTTAGTTATTCTGGTGGATCCCTCCATAACTCTAAATGGCATGCGTGTGTGGTCTTATTTCTTGATCCATTATCTGTAGAAAATGTATTGAGCCCTACAGTGGAAAGAAGAAATTGCTTCATAGATATGCCTCTCCTTCCTCCCTTCATTTTCCCAAGTTTAATGGTTTCCCGTAAGTGTTTTTAGTTCTTCTGTTATTTACTTTTATAACTACACTGTGTAATTATACCTTGGTCCCGCATTTCATTAACCTCAGTCAGGGTAATGGACCGTGGCAGCCAGTTTTGGTCTGTTCCCATACTCCCCACCCCTCTTTCTTTTGGGAGGGTATCTTCCTTTCTCTCCTGGGGCTAGGCTGGAGCGTGCTCCTGGCCGGCCAGTCAGTGCACTCCATCTCTTTAGCCATGGCAACAGCCTCAATACTGGGCATGTTCCCTAACCCAGGCCATTAAGCATCTTCCCCAGGCCTTTTACTACTAAGACGTCTTTCTTTTTCTCTGGGACTACCTCTAGCAGGTAAATGGAACATTTACTCTCGTAGGGTCCTTCTGGGCCACGATGTGGAGAGATCCTGCCTGAGAAACACAACCCAGAGGCCAACAGTTGTGAGAGGGGGAGCTAACGAGAGAGAGAGAGAGAGACTGAGTTCTGATGATGGGGAAGACTGCTGGATCCATCTCACCTGAAGCCTAGTTTGCCTCTTGACCTTCACGGCTACATGAGCCTAAACATTTCATCATTAGCTCTAACCCAGTGTATTAGCTTTCTGACTAATACAGGGCTAATCACAGCATACTGAACACCCCATCGCATATAAGATGAGTATTAGCAACTACATTTCCTGTATTATTTGCCTACCACTGCTGTAACAAATTACCACAAATTTAGTGGCTTAAAATTTCACAAGTTCTACAGTTCTGGAGGTCAGAAGTCTGAAATGGGTCTCACTGGGCTAAAGTGTTCACAGGGCTGTGTTCCTCCTTCTGGAGGCTCTAGTGGAGAATCTGTTTTCTTGCCCTTTCCAGCTTCTTATGACTGCCTGCCTTGCTTGGCTTGGTACCTCTCCATCCGTCTCCATCACTAGCAATGGTGGGTCCAGTCCTTCTCACGTGACGTCACTCTGACCTCCTCTGCTGCCTCCATCTTCCCCGTTTAAAGATTGCTGGGATTCCACTGGATAATCCGGGATGCTTTTCTTCTACCTGAATTTCCCTTTGCCACTGTGATGTTCTTTCTGACACTGCTTCTGACACCCAACACGTGGTATCTTTTCCAACACCAATCAGTTCTCCAGTTCTCCAAGATCAACACCAAATCTCTGATTCTGTGACACAACTCAGTGCCCTACGATTCAATTCAATTCTGACACTAACTACCCAAAGTAAGCACCGACCCCACAGTTTTAAGGGTTCCGTCCCTCAGGCTGACCTCAGTTCAGTTGCCAGTCACAAATACTGCGTCTCCAGGTTACCCACACTTGTGTCCAGATGCTACAAATTTGAAGTTGTTTGAAGTTACCAACTATAATTTTGGATTTCCGTGCTTCTCCTTTCAGCCTCATCAGTTTTTTCTTCACCTATTTTGAGGCTCTGTTGTTCGGTGTGTACACATATAGTATTGTTATGTCTTCCTCCTGAATTGATCCTTTTATCATTTTATAACGTCCCTCTTTGTTTCTAGTAATTTTCCTTTTTCTGAAGTTCCCTTTATCAGATATTGATATATATACACACCTAATTTTTATTTTTTTCCTTTTTTTAAAAAATTATTTATTCATTTATTTATTTATTGGCTGCATCGGGTCTTAGTTGTGGTGTAGGGGCTTCTCTCTAGTTGTGGTGAGTGGGCTCAGCAGTTGCAGTGCATGGGCTTAGTTGCCCCGTGGAATGTGGGATCTTAATTCCCTGACCAGGGATCGAACCAGTGTCCCCTGCATTGCAAGATGGATTCTTAATCACTAGAGCACCAGGGAAGTCCCCCCTAATTTTTTTTTTTTTTTAAAGAAGATGTTGGGGGTAGGAGTTTATTAATTAATTAATTAATTTTTTTGCTGTGTTGGGTCTTCGTTTCTGTGCGAGGGCTTTCTCTAGTTGTGGCAAGCGGGGGCCACTCTTCATCACGGTGCGCGGGCCTCTCACTATTGCGGCCTCTCTTGTTGCAGAGCACAGGCTCCAGACGCACAGGCTCAGTAGTTGTGGCTCACGGGCCTAGTTGTTCCGCAGCATGTGGGATCCTCCCAGACGAGGGCTCAAACCCGTGTCCCCTGCATTAGCAGGCAGATTCTCAACCACTGTGCCACCAGGGAAGCCCCCCCCCCATTTTTAAATTCATGTTTGTATTGTTTTTTCCCATCATTTTATGTTCTATCTACCTTTGTCATTGAATTTGAAGTGAGATTTTTGTAAATAGCATATAGTTAGGTCTTTTTTTTTTTTCTCATTTAACATCCATTTTGCTAATTTCTGTCATGCTTGGTGCATTTAGACCATTTAATTTAAGGCAATTATTGAGATGTTAGGGATTAAATCTGCCATTTTATTATTTGTTTTATGTTTGTTTTCTGTGGTTCTTATGTTTCTCTTTTCTTGCCTTCTTATGGGTTACTTGAACAATTTTTAGGATTCTATATTGATTTGTTTATTAGGTTTAAGAGTGTATCTCTTTGTATAGTGGTTTCTCTGGATATTACAATACGTATATGTCTTATCAAATTCTACTAGTATCAATATTTTACCATTCTGAATGAAGTGTTGAAACGTTACCTGTTTGCAGCCTCTGTCATGCCTGCTAAGTGTGTGAAGAGAACCTCTCCCACCTCCTCTGGAATCCTCACATACACTTGGCACTGCAGAAATGTGTTGGACTCCTTCATTCATTAATGGCCCTCCCTTCTCTTTGCTTCTGCCCCATGGGCTTTATTCATTTTAAATTTACAAGATTAAATTTCAGGCTATCTTCAGAAGAATAGGAGGTGAAGGAATAAAAGAATGAAAAGCTCAAAGGGCTCTTTAAGAGGCAAGCAGTGGGAGGATCCTGGACTTTGGTTCTGGGCAGATCCGATGCCTCGTGAGTTGGCACTGCTCACTCACTCATCGCGTGGGTAAGTGCGTGATCACACCAAGCTCCAGTGTTGTCTCAGCAGCTCACATTGTTGCTGGGAGGATGAGTGAGAGGGAGTGTGTGAAGAGTCTGATTCGGTGCCTGGCACAGAGAGATGCCCTATTCCTGGCTCACTATCTTTGCACCTGCACCATGGTCAAAAGCTGAGTGCTGGGAAGATGCAGCACATCCCTGTGGGGTGACCACAGGCCTCTTTCACTGGTGATTCCTGAAACCGTCTGACTAAACCACCTTTGGTGCCAAGGAATGTCCCAGGAAAGGAGGTGTGTGGCCCTTGGAGGGTACTGCTTCCTGATGGCTGAGCCGAGTAAGGGAGGGGGTTGGGGCCATTTTAAGAAAGTCACTGCCGGACTTCCCTGGTGGCGCAGCAGTTAAGAATCCGCCTGCCAATGCAGGGGACATGGGTTTGATCCCTGGTCCGAGAAGATCCCGCATGCTGTGGAGCAACCAAGCCCATGCACCACAACTACTGAGCCTGCGCTCTAGAGCCCACTAGCCACAACTACTGAAGCCTGTGCGCCTAGAGCCCATGCTCCGCAACAAGAGAAGCCACCACAATGAGAAGCCCGTGCACCGCAACAAAGAGTAGCCCCCGTTCGCCGCAACTAGAGAAAGCCCGCGTGCAGCAATGAAGACCCAATGCAACCAAAAATAAATAAATAAATAAACAAATTAAAAAAAAAAAAGTCACTGCCCACTCCACTCTATCCCTTGGGGACTCCACCCACCCCATTTCAAACAGTAAAACCACCACATCCACCCTCATTACATGCAGTTTATATGTAACTACTATAAAACAACAAGTTCCCTAGTCGACATAATGTTACATATTGTAGGCCTGGGATTAAAATACCTACATATTTCGTCAAAAGATGTTTTTCGTAGCATTTGAGAAGTTTGGAGCTCCTAATGGTTTCTCATGTCGCAAACATTTTTACAGGCCCTGGAAAAACTCAGAGGACCTGCATTATGGGCTTGCAACAGATGAAACAGCCCTGCCAGTGTTCTCAGGAGGATGGTGGGGACCAGGCTTGCTGGGGGAGGGTCAGCCGATGCCCACCACACAGGAGGCAGGGCGTCATGCCACAAGGATTGGTTTGTTGAGCACACCAACATCAGGACTGAGCCACAAGCCCACGGCGAGTGGCCAGTGAGCAGGGTGCAGCAGGCTACAGCATCTGGGGTATCAGCGGGGTGAAATCCTGGCTTTGTTGCCTTCTGGCTGTGTGACCTTGGTCGTGTTACTTGCCCATCCTGATCCTCAGATGCTCTAAGGTCTTTTTACCTTTAGAACCTTTAGGACCAGAACAGCCAAGAGGCTCTTGTTTGTTGGTTGCTGCCCCTTATTGAACGATTGGGTTGGCTAAAAATGGGACATTTCTGGGCACTCTCCTCACCCTGACTTGAAGGCTGTGAGGAAACCCACCGTGTGGAAGGAATGGGGGGAAAATTGAGGCTGGAACTGTGTTTTATTGGCAAAGGGAAGGGGAGATCAGGTGCTTGAGTTACAGAGAATGAGGATCACACACCTTTTCTTAGATTGAAGGCATTCCTGAGCTCTTTATCTGCCTTGTTGCAACTCCTAAATTGCTAAAGCCTTATGCCTCCAGGTTGGCCTGACGTGTGGTCTCCATGCTGGTGGGGGTGTGAGCCTGAAATGTTCCTCGGCTGAATGGAAAAGCGAGGCCACCTGGGACCTGCCCAGCATCTCACTGTGGGGACTGACAAGCGTGGGCATCGTCAGTGAGCACTTCCTGAGACCCAGCAGGGCAGCAGGGGAGGCAAGGGAGCTTCTGCCTGCTT
Source organism: Aethalodelphis obliquidens (assembly GCF_003676395.1). Lineage (NCBI taxonomy): Eukaryota > Metazoa > Chordata > Mammalia > Artiodactyla > Delphinidae > Aethalodelphis > Aethalodelphis obliquidens. The sequence continues at coordinate 82,628 of NW_020837981.1, read as the reverse complement.
GGTACTGGGCTGGCCCAGTCGGGGCTTGGGGAGGGCCATGCCCAAGAGGGCTGCACCCTGGCCGGGAACATGCCCAGCCTGCCAGCACTCGGCCCAGGGGAGAGGCCAGGCTGGCACAGAAGGGCAAGATCATGGGGCAGTCATGGCCTGGAGGTGAGTCCAAGCCAGGGGTTATTTCTCTCCTGAAAGTGAGGTCCAAATATGGGTTTACTATTGTTATTGCTGTTTTATTACTGCTAGTGTTGGAAATACACATTGAACAATGTTGTGAGCATTGGAGATTAAACATGAATGAGGCAAATTCCTCTCTTATGAGGCTCACATTCCAGAGAGGGGGACAGATACCCTTCCCCCTAATAAACAGACGATGGCTACAAAATGTAGTAATTTCCCTGAAGAGAAAAACCAAGGGACAGAGAGAAAATAATGGTGATGGGGTGGGTTAGACTTTAGGAAGGGAAATGAGGAGTGGTCCCTGCACAGGAGTGAGGGGGAGGAAGCTGAGGCTCAGAGAAGTAAAGTTACTCACCCCAAGGTCACTTCCTGGTAATGGCAGGGCTAGTGGGCTGTCCCTCTCCACTTTGTCCTGCTCACCATGTCAACCTGTTGGGACCAGGGTCTGAGCTGGGGCAGAAACAATGGCACTGCGGGTGTGTGGCCCCAGTGGAGAAGGTTAAGGGGCCCCATGCAGGCCAGAGCCTGAGACTTCTGTGCTCAGCCTTCAAAGGAATAACTCAGAATCCTGCATCCTGTCCCTCTCCCAACTCTCCAGGCTTTTCCTGGCTCTACTCTGGTGGGCTCAGGAGTTAAGACCTACGCTTCACAAAATAATGACTGAGAAGTGAGATTTTAAAGAGAACTTGGAGAACACCACCCTTATTTTATGAAGGAGAAACAGGTCCAGAGATGGTGGGTGATTTGCCTAAGGTAACACAGCTGACCTGGAGTCGTCTCCCAAGAGGTCCCTCAGTGCTCTTTCCCCTTGTGTGGTTATATTCCCTTCTAGGAAACTTATAAGGACCCAAAGGAATGCATCACTAATGGTGTGATTTTGTGGAAGGTGGGATTGAGCTATAGGAGGCATGGACACAGCCTACTAATGGCATAATATGAAATTAGCACACACCTGGCACATGGTAAGCCCTCCATGAGTGGTTGCTCTCTTCCTCTTCCGTCACTTGGTTAAGATGTGATGTCTGAGTTCTGGGTCTTGCACATTGTTGGCGCTCTACCAAAGTTTGCTGATTGACTGCATGAATGCTGAGGTGTGGGGATGTTTTCCTACTTTCTCATCCTCAAAGGACACTCTTTGTATGCTCAGGGTGGGGGAGGTGTAGGGGGAGTCAACTTTCACCTATTCATGCTGATTATATGCTCCTGCACATGTGCACACGCGCGCGCGCACACACACACACACACACACACACACACACACACACCCCGGACTTCTCAAGCTTTTGGAGCCAGCAAGGAACATAGCCAGGCCTAAGATAATATTTGTTGGCCTCTTTTTTCTTGTGCTTTAACAGAAAAAAACTATCCTCCAAGCCCACAGCTGTGGAGGTCTTCCTGAGCAGTGGCCAGTCTTTAATCACGTTCTGGAGGACAGGATGATCCGTGGCTCAGGAATCTGCTTGGTTGATAACTCAATTCTTCCACTGGGCCACATTTATAAGCAGTGATAGCGCACCCCACGGAAACCCAGAATCCAATTAGGGCTAAGGGCTGCATCATTTCTCATCCCTCACTCTGCCTTCCACAGCCCCTGACCATCCATCTTCCTTGGCTGAAGGCGCCCTGTGGTCTGCAGGGCAAACTTCCGACCCTCCCACTGGCCGCTCATCAGGCTACTCTCCTGATGCTCACAGCAGCCACAGGTATTGGAGTCAAATCTTGAGGGGACAGGCTTTTTTTGGTCTCTGGGACTGGGGCACACAGGACAATTCCGAGCTTTCAGTGAGTGGAGGCGTTTCATTACCTCTATCCATTCTAGTCTTGGAGGTCCTGGGTATTTTCAAAGAGAAGATTCCACAGAGAGGCCCTGTTCTGAATTGCAAGTGGTGCGCGGCAACCTTCAGCAGAAGACGACAGAGGCCATTCAGCACAGAGGAGGACATTCTGCCCCCTTGGTTAGGGAAATCTGAACTAGGGGTTAGAAAAAAGTTTGGGTCAACATTCAAAACAACTTTCCTGAAATAAAGGAAGACTTGAATGTACTGACTGAAAGGGAAATTGATACAGAGTGGTCAACACTGAGACAGATCCTAATAAATGAATATTTGACTTTAAAGAAAAAAAATTCTAAGGGTGTCCAGTGAAAAACCATCCCTTTAAAAGCCAAGTTTAAAAAATCCCCAAAACAAACAAATGAAAAATGACATAAAAATTCAAACCAAGAGAAGGACTTCCAGAATGGCAAAATAAGATCTCTGAAAATATGCTCCTCCATTAAAGCAATGAGGATGCTGGCAAAAATTGTTGAAATCAACTTCTTCAGAGCTCTTGGGAAAAACCAAAGGTTTTCAACAATCTGAGTGTCATTTATTGAAGTGAAATGGCTGAATCATGATAAGAATAGCAAATTTTATGGTGTTTTAACTTGCCTTATTCCCATCCTCCTCTCAAGCTCCACTGTAGACTTGAAAACCAAAGGCCTCACACCCCTGGTAGCTGTGGAAACCAGCAGCCTGGCAGCCCCTGAAGAGGACAGAATGGTTTGGAACTTTCCAAAAAACCCCATCCCCAAAGAATTGTCAGTATTTGATCTGACAGCTCCCTGGAAAATATCCCTTCTTAGGGATTACTTTTATTTGACATGGCTCAGAGCTTACTCCGTGCAAACAGCCCTAATCTGAGGACGTTTGTCAAAAACAATCAGCGGCCTGGGGTGGCAGTACCAGCTGGGGATAACAAGAAGCTGATCAAAACGCTTAAAAGGAAAAACTGGGGAATGAGGTATTCATAGGGGCTTGGAAAAGCTGTGGCATATTCCCGGAATTCTAGAAGGCCGCATGCATGTGCTGTGTTGTACACATGCCCAAGACCTGCGTAGGGCTTAACCTCCAACTGACCCTGAGGCACAGAGAAAGCAGGAAGTAAAGACGGAGGCAGAGTTGTAAGTGCAAGACTTGTATACTGAAAACCATAAAACACCATTAAAAGAAATTAAAGAAGACACAAATAAATAGAAAGACTGCCTATGTTCATGGATTTGGATGGGTTAATATTGTTAAGACGGCAATACTTCCCAGCTGGTCTACAGATTCAATGCAATCCCAATAAAAATCTCACCTGCCTTTTTCTCAGAAATTTGCAAGCTAATGCTAAAATTCATATGGGAATGCAAGGGACCCAGAATAGCCAATATAATCTTGAAACAGGAAAACAATGTTGCACACCTGCTTTTGCTAATTTCAAAATTTACTACAAAGCTATAATAATCAAGACAGTGTGGTACTGGAAATGGAATAGAATGAGGATCCAGAAACAAAACCCTCACATATATGGTTAATTGATTTTTGCCAAGACAATTCAATGGGGAAACAAAGTCTTCAATAAATATTGCTGGGACAACTGGATGTCCATATGCAAAAGAATTAAATTGGACCATTACCTCACACTATATACAAAAATTAACTCAAAATGGATCAAAATTCTAAATGTAAGAGCTATTAGAAGAAATTATAGGAGTAAATTTTCATGGCCTTGAACTTGGCAAAGGATTCTTACATATGACACCCAATGCAAGAGCAAGAAAACAAAAGCTAAGTAGACTGGATATCATCAAAATTAAAAACTTTTGCTTTTCAAAGGACCTTATCAAGAAAGTCAAAAGATAATCCACAGAATAGGAGACAATATTTGCAAATCATAAATATGATAAGGGACTTGCATATAGAATATATAAACAATTTTACAACTCAACAGGAAATGACAAATAACCTAATGAAAACATGGGCAGAGGATTTGAATAAACATTTATCTAAAGAAGATATACAAATGGCCAAAAAGCACATGAAAAAATGTTCAACATCATTAGTCAGTAGGTAAATGCAAATCAAAACCACAATAAGATACCACCATACACTCGCTAGGATGGCTTTAATAAAAGAGATAATAATAAGTGTCTATGATGAAGTGGAGAAACTGGAAAACTTATACATTGTTGGTGGGAATATAAAATGGTTCAGTCATTTTGGAAAATAGTTTGGCAGTTCCTCAAAAAGTGAAATGAAGAATTACCATATGACCAAGTAATTCCACTCCTAGGTATATATTCAAGAATTTGAAAATATATGCCCTCACAAAATCTCTTATCGGTATATTCATGACAGTATTACTCATAATAGCCAGAAAGTAGAAACAATCCAAACGTCCATCAACTGATGAAGGGATAAACAAATGTGGTATTGCATTCTGGTAGTGGGAGGGAGAATTAACCAGGGAAACATGGCTAATTCACTAAACTCACTAAAAGGAAGAAAGGACATGGGCTGACAATTCATAGGAAAACAAGTACAAAGGGCTTTTTACATGCAAAAAGCATCACGTGTTCAAAACCACTTGCTGTAGGAAGACAAATTAAAATGTCAATTTATTACTTTACTCACCAGATTAGCAATGATCAAATTTTGAAAATTTACTGTATTAGTGCGAGGGTTAGGAAACTGGTACTTTGCTTCTTTATTGATGAGAATGTCAGTTTGGGAGCAATTTGGCAAAATTTATCTCAGTTACCATTCCACATGCCCTTTGATCCATGCACTATATTTTAGCAGTCTATCCTATGACTGTACTGTATGAAGTCATACGAGGATGTTTATTGCAGCATATTTTCAATAACAAACAACCCCAAACATCCTAAATGTCCATTGAGCAGTGACTTGCATTTATCATATTACCCAACAACTGCATTCCTGGAAATTTATTAGAGAAATTAAAATTTAAGTCCACACACAAACTGCATTCAAATGTTCATAGCAGCTTTATTTATAATATTTCTATTGATGACTAATTCACGTACAATGAAATGGACAAATCATAAGTTTTACAATTCATTATGTTTGGCAAATGCATGCACTCCTATAATCCACTCTTTATAAGATTTAGAACATTGCTAACAGCCCAGAAAGTTCCTTTGTTCCCCTTCCAGTTAATCTCTGCTACATCACAGCATCCCCAAATCCCAGGGCAATTAGTAGTCTGATTTCTTTCATCGTATATTAGTTTTCAACCATAATTCAAAAAGAGTTATGTGCTAAAATGTTCATTGCAGCTCTATTTACAATAGCCAGGACATGGAAGCAACCTAAGTGCCCATCAACAGATGAACAGATAAAGAAGATGTGGTACATATATACAATGGAATATTACTCAGCCATAAAAAGAAACGAAATTGAGTTATTTGTGGTGAGGTGGATGGACCTAGAGTCTGTCATACAAAGTGAAGTAAGTCAGAAAGAGAAAAACAAATACCATATGCTAACACATACATGTGGAATCTAAAAAAAAAAAAGGTTCTGAAGAACATAGGAGCAGGACAGGAATAAAGATGCAGATGTAGAGAATGGACTTGAGGACCTGGGGAGGGGGAAGGGGAAGCTGGGATGAAGTGAGAGAGTGGCATGGACTAATATATACTACCAAATGTAAAATAGCTAGCTAGTGGGAAGTAGCCGCATAGCATAGGGAGATCCGCTCAGTGCTTTGTGACCACCTAGAGGGGTGGGATAGGGAGAGTGGGAGGCAGACGCAAGAGGGAGGAGAAATGGGGATATATGTATACGTATAGCTGATTCACTTTGTTGTACAGCAGAATCTAACACACCATGGTAAAGCAATTATGCTTCAATAAAGATGTTAAAAAAAAGTATATTAGTTTTCATATACATGGAATCACACACCGTATATTCCTTTATGTCTGGCTTCTTTTGGTCAGGAACATGTTTCTGAGATTCTTCTGTGTTGGAATGTACGTCAGTAGTTCATTTCCTTTTTATTGCCTGTTAGTGTTCCATTGTATGGATACACCACAATTTGTTTATTTATTCCTCTGTGGATAGATGTTTGGATTGTTTCTCATTTTCTTCTTTTATGAATAAGGCTTCTGTGAACATTGTCTCTAAGTCTTTTTTGTTAGAGATGAGTGTTCACTCCTTTTGGATAAAAACCTAAAAATGGAATTGCTGGATCATACAATAGGGAATATATTTGAATTTATAAGAAACAACCAACTATTTGCAAAAGTCTTTGCATCGTTTACTTTCTCACTAGCAAAATAGATGAGCCTATTTGAAATTTTTGATGATTATGCAGTTTTTATGTGAGTATTGGCTATATTCCTTTGTGAAGTGTTTTCTCAAGACTTTGGCCCATTTTTAAATTGGGCTTTTTATTATTGAATTGTAGAAATTCTTTTTCTCCAGATTTATCAAGATATAATTGACCTATAACATTGTGTAAGTTGGAAGTATACAATTATGTGTTGTAAAATGCTTATCATCATAGCATTAGTTAACATCTGTATCACATCACATAATTACCGTTTGTTTTGTTTTGAGAACATTTAAGATCTACTCTCTTATCAGCTTTCAAGTATATAATACAGCATTAAAACCACAATCACTCTGCTGTACATTAGAGCTCATTCATCTTATAACTGTAAGTTTGTACTCTTTGACTAAGAGTTGTACGAATTCTTAAATATTCTGGCATAAAGTGCCTTGTTTGGTATGTTTTGTGAATACTTTCTCCCAGTCTAACTGGGAGATGGATCATTTTTTTTTAAAAATTATTTATTTTATTTATTTAGTTTTGGCTGTGTTGGGTCTTCGTTGCTGCGCGCGGGCTTTCTCTAGTTGCCGTGAGCGGGGGCTACTCTTCGTTGCGGTGCGCAGGCTTCTCCTTGTGGTGGCTTCTCTTGTTGCGGAGCACGGGCTCTAGGCGCGCGGGCTTCAGTAGTTGTGGCTTGCGGGCCCTAGAGCGCAGGCGCACGGGCTTAGTTTCTCCGCAGCATGTGGGATCTTCCTGGACTAGGGATCAAACCGTGTCTCCTGCATTGACAGGTGGATTCTTAACCACTGAGCCACCAGGGAAGTCCTCTATTCATTTTTCTACTGGCAAAGTTTAAAATTTTGGTGAGGTTCAATTTATCAATGTTTTTCCATTGTAGTTACTGCTTTCTCTGTCTTGTCTAAGAAATATTTTCTTACCCTAAGGTGGTGAAGATATTCTGTCTATTTGAGAAGCTTTTAAGTTTATTTCTTTTTTTTTTTTTAACATCTTTATTGGGGTATAATTGCTTTACAATGGTGTGTTAGTTTCTGCTCTATAACAAAGTGAACCAGCTATACATATTTTAAGTTTATTTCTATGATTTATCTCTAATTTTCTTTTTTACCAGATGCACATTACATTTAATATTTAAAAAGTAACTAATTAAAGAAAAACATGTAGGAGTCAGTAGCGTTGAAGTCCAAGGTGTATCTTTATTGTGTCCAGCCAGGTGGCCTTGGGCATTTGCCTCCCCAGGGAACAAAGTGGGCTAAGGAGGTGAGTGCAACAGTGACCCACTGAGGGTCAGTGCAGGTAAGTTTTTTTTCTTTTTTTAACATCTTTATTGGAGTATAATTGCTTTACAAACATTACAATGGTGTGTTAGTTTCTGCTGTATAACAAAGTGAATCAGCTATACGTATACATATATCCCCATATCCCCTCCCTCTTGCGTCTCCCTCCCACCCTCCCTATCCCACCCCTCTAGGTGGTCACAAAGCACCGAGCTGATCTCCCTGTGCTATGTGGCTGCTTCCCACTAGCGATCTATTTTACGTTTGGTAGTGTATATATGTCCATGCCACTCTCACTTCGTCCCAGCTTACCCTTTCCCCTCCCTGTGTCCTCAAGTCCATTCTCTACGTCTGCGTCTTTATTCCTGTCCTGCTCCTAGGATCTTCAGAACCAAGTGTTTTTGAAATCTAATTGGAGAAGCTTACTGCTCCGCAGTGAGGACACTCCAGAAAGCTGATATATAAGAAAACGTGGAACTCCCCGTACCCAGTGCTGACAAGGGCCAGGGATCCCCCTCCACAGCGCCTCAGCCCTCTCTTCCTGGGCAGTGGGTGTCCACCCCTTTCTGCTAATTCGAGTCTAGGCCGGCTTGGGGCTTCCTGCCGCACCCATGCAAGGCTGGGCTCTGCCTGCTTGTGCGAGGGTGCTATTTGCTCTCTGGGGGGCAGAGGAGGCTTTACAATTCACATACGGTCACACAGGGAGCTGGGGAGGAGCGCAGAGCAGTGACTTCACCTAAGGTGTGGAAATGTCTGCCCCTGCTGGTGTGTTCCTTCAGAACACAGATCTAGGAATGGGAACAGAGGAATAAAGGCAGCCTAGGAAGGGGAGGAGGGGCTGAAACGAAGGGCAACATGGGGCAATGGGCCCCAGTCAGACTGGCACAGGGAGACCCAGGGAACACGGCAGAGTCTGGCGTTTGTGGTGAGTCGGTTCACCCTAGGTTAATCAGTGAGGGCCTATATCGCAACAGGCCAGGGGCAGAGCTTAGATGACTGACTTCTGTTTCAATTAGGATCAATTTATGACAGGGTGGGATGGAGGTGAGGGAGGGGAAACTTATCTGTGAGGAGCTGCAAACAGCAGACACAGGGGCAGTGGGATAGGGCAGTCATGACTCACCCATGGCTAACCTGGTCACTCTGGCAGCAAGGCATTCTGGGAGTAAGAGAAATACTGAGTTCTGGAGAGGAAGGCTTGGCTGTAAAGCTGTGGTCCTGTGTCGGAGCTGACTGGCCCAGACAGAGTGAGGCAAGCGTGTCCAGTCAAAACTGAGTGTCAGGCACCCCCAGGTTTTGGGTCTGGGAGACGCTGATGGGAGTCTAGCTCCAGAGCACATCGCAGAGGTGGTATAAGCCCTAATCTCCAAGCTGGTAGCCCCAGAATTCCATCACAGCACAGCCCCAGGGCCAGGCCCAGAGCCAGGAGCAGGCTGGCAGGGGAACAAAGGTATCCCAGGCCACCGGGGTATCAGGTCCACTTCAGCCCAATCCCATGAGGGAATTTGGACACCTACTCAGGTGTCCTTGGACACCTACCCCAGAACCTCACACTCAGGCTCAGGGCTCACAGAGCTATTTCAGAATTTATGGGCTGATGGTGAGAGCTATGGAAATCAACATCCACTCCTCACTACGGGGACAGGGATGCAGTGGCCTGGGGCTACATCGCAACCACATAGAAAGATTTCACTTCCCAGGATCAGGACAGAGAGTGTCGAAGCTCAGCTTCCCCCTTGGGAATTATCTCCAGGACCACAAAGCACTAGGCAGGAAGGGTGGTGGGAGTTGCTGTCGGTAGCTGCAATAGCTTCAGCTCTGGGCTCCCCTCCTCCAGGCTCACGCAGGCACACTCACCTTTGTAGCGCTGCTGGAAATCTTACTAAGTTCCATCACAGATGCCCCTTGCCTGAGCCCTGAAAGGCTCCAGTTGCCCTGGAAGGAGTTTGAGCTTCTCAGCCTGATACCTCCCTGACTCGGCTGCTGACTTTCCCACCATTCCTGCAGTCTGATAGAGACCAGACTGCTTGGAGGTTTGCCTTCCTCCCTCTGCCTGGAATGTTCTTCCCTGTCCTGTCTAACTGAAGCACTGAGTCATCCTCTGAGACCCTGCTCAAGCATCGCCTTCTTTATGAAGACGTACCTGGCCAGCTCCAACCTGGTTGCAGTTAGAATGCTTGGCCGCGGTAACAGACAACGTAAGCTGTTGACCACAAATCTATTCCTCCTTTTGCTTCTTACCAAAGTATGCTGATTTTGTCCAAGTAGTCAACCCTCAGCAAAATGAGCCCTTGCTCAAGGAGGAAGTAGAAAGAGGCCAGGCCCAGCATGCTAGCCCTGTCCCCCTGGTGGCAAGAAGCCAACACTGGTGGGCGTGTGCTCGGTTCTGGCCACTGCCCGAGTGCCCCACGGGATGGTGGTCAGGTGTGACGAGCTCTTACAAAGGGGCTCCATCAGGGATTGATTCTGCTGGGCTTGTTTGTCACTGCAGTGTCAGAAACCGAAACAGGGTCCGGTGCCATGTAGGGGCCAAAAGAGTTGCAAGAAGCTGCCTTCCCTGTTAGATCCTTTTCGGGACTGTTTTCATCGGGTTGGCTGAGCAGGCATCCCTCCTCGGGGGAGTTCACAAGGCCCAGAGTGTCTTCTCAGAATCAGAGACGATGAAGGACTGGCTCAGGCTCCATGGCTATTGGGTCTTCTGTCCTCCCAAAGTCCATGCTCTTGTTTGTTGTTGTTTGTTCAAAAATATTCACGGAATGCTGGCTATGTACCAGCCACTGCATGTTCACAAATGAACAAAACCAAGCTCCTGCCCTCAAGGGGCTTTTTGGAAGGAGACACATAAACAGATAATTATCCTCTGACGTCATAAGGGCAGTGATTCTTTGCAATAGAGACTTCTTGGTTGCTAACAAGAACATTCTCTCTGGATAGTATAAGCAGAAAAGGAATTTATGAAAGGTCATTTGATAGCTCACAGAATCCAGTACCCAATGAAAACGATGTCTCAATCACGTAGTAGGACAAACTCTGAACTCAGTTGACTAGAGCAGCTTCTGCCCTTCCCCACCAGGCATTGCAATGGAAGAAAATGAATTCAGTTTCAGAGAATGGGAAACCTTGGATCTGAGGATATCGAGGAAGTCCATGAATATATAATGTATCATAGAGAGTTAGAAAATAAAACAACATTTTTCGTTATAGAACCACGAGCAGGGCACACATACTCTCTCATTTTCCTTCTTTGCTGAAATCAAACTGACCAGACCTCCAATTGCAAAAGTATTGTACTTTAGGAAAGGGTCTGTTTTCATCAGAAGTACCCCAATGCTTATTCCAGCAAAAATGATTTGGAGGTAGAGGACACTATCAGTGTCCTGGCCAGGTTCCTTTGCCAGTCGGTGCCCCTTTCCCCCACCAGTGGCCACAAGAGTCAGCTAATAACACCTAGCTGGCCCCTTCTCTGGAGAATGCCCTCAGCTAGAGAGGAGCCATCTCACAGGGCGGGCACACGACCCCCCAGCTGCTCTAGCTGTGACGCTGGGAGGAGAGAGCCTCTTTCCAATCTGAGGAGACCTGCTGCTTCCACCCTGTGGGGATGGGGGGAGATCCACTGGGAGTGACAATGAACTGCACGGTTCTGCTAAACAGATTTCCTTGCTGGGCACATAGTTGGACATCACCACGTTTCCTAGGCCGTCTCCTTGGCTGTAGCTTTCTTGAGGTTCCTGTTTGGACATGTCAAGCCAGTTTTGGGGTGGGTCACAAGGGAATCTTTTGCCCAGAGAACCAGCATTCCAAAGGACTGCAGGGCGGAGGGATCTTCTAAGTCCTTTCTGAAGGGCTTTGGCTGAAAGTGACTCAGTGACTCAGCACTGGAAGAAAGTCCAGGGGGGAACTTGAACAAAAAAAGAAAAAAGAATCATTACCACCCGAGAGCCTCGCCTGAGGCCTGACAGACAGCCCCGAAACCCAGGAGTAAGGATGAGGCCTGGCCCTGCAGGGGTCCCTTAGACCCTGCTCCAGCCCTACAGACAGCTGCCATGCACATGGGGCAGTTGTGCTGCATGAGTTGTTCAATATTTTAAACTACTTGTTCAGAGTTTAAGAGAATGGCCACCAAATTCTTTGACATTTGTCCCATTGACAGATGGGGACTGTGTTTCCTTCCCTTGAAGCTGGGCTGGATTGTGATGACTTTGACCAATAGGGCATGACAGAAGTGATCTGTGTGAGGTTTTGTCACAGAAGCAAATGCATCCCTGAGCCGCCACATAAGGGCTTCCACTACCCTGGGCCCCAACTCTGGTGAGGTCACATGTAGGAGTGTTAGGGGACAGTCCCAGCTGAGCCCAGCCTTCCAGCCGTCTCACCGGCACCCAGCATGTGAGTGAAGAAGCCTCCAGATGATTCCAGCATCTGCCCTAGAGTTCTCTTGACATTTGGGTCTTCCCGCCAGAGTCTCCAGACTTGCTGGAGCAGAGACAAGTTATCCGCACTGGGCAACAGGTCTGAATTCCTGACCTACAGAACCCAGGAGCATCATAAAATGATGGTTTTCTACCACTACCTTTGAGGTGGTTTGAAAGCAGCAATTGCAGCAGGGTTTCCACCCCTGCAGGTAAAGGTAAGGAATCTGAGGCTCAGACACACACACACACACACACACACACACACACACACACACACACACACACACGAAGTGATTAGGTCAGAGTCACAAGAGCCAGCGCAGCGCAGAGCCAGAATCTACCTCTCCTCTGTGTGAGCTCAAAGCCCCACTGATCTGCCTCGCTCTTTGCTCCCAGGTATTTCCTCCCCAAAGCTGCGTATTAATCTGCCCTTTAATAAAGCATCATTGTTATGTGATGACCTGCATGGGGAAAGCCTGGTCCTGCCCTACAGACCCCTGGCAGGAGCTGTGATGAGATGCTTGTCAATGAATTGACGTCCCGCCGATGTGGCGTGACATCTGGACCTGACATGGACATGTATAAACATATTGTCTAGCCCTGAAAACAAACAAATGATTCTCAGGTTTGCACTCTATGAAAGTTTCTAGTTTGCAAACTAGAAAATGTGTGGAGGAGTTGGCCCCAAACCGGGCTTTAAGAGGGACAGTCGAAGGGACTGGGGACATTTAGCTTTGACAGAAGAAGCCTTGGCAGAATATGTGGGCTGTCTTCAGAGATCAGAAATGTTGTTAGTGGGAAAGGATGAGCTTTGTAGCCCTAGGTGGCCTAGTCTGGAGAGTGGACTCTATGGGGTAGAATTTGGCTAATCAAAGGGGTCCTACTTTGGTCACCTCTAAAAATCCAAAGACACTTACGTTCCAATGTACAAATCTTTATTGTTCTGAAAAGCACAACACAGGTATCTCAGCTTCTCCTGAAACCAGTTCCTATTGCCACTTGGTGAGGATCAGAGATTCTCCAGGCTTGCATCATGGGAGGAAGGAGCACTAATTTGGTCAAGGACTAGAGAAGCCCAAGCCTCTTAGAACACAGTGTCCTTGTGTCAGTCCATTAATTTTCAGCTTTCTCTGTTGGTAGGATGATGAGAGAATTTTTCTTCTACGTATAGCCTAGTATTTTAAAATGAAGCTGGTGAATGAATGTTGGTGATAGCCCACTTGGTCTGGATATATGTGTTCCTTTCTCAGCTGTCCACAAGCATGTGGTCAGAAACAAACAGGCTCTCATGGCCTTCTCTGGTTGCCTGAAAGAGAGGCATATCAGCTGAGACACTTATTAAAATTCCATATTGTCTGGTCTATTCTCTGCAGATCTCAGATTAGTAGATGGGAGTGGGCTGAGAGCCTAGGGGACTCTGTGATCAGTCAGGCTTGGGAAGCTCCTGGGTAGGGAGAAAGAAATCATCACGAGCCCCTGTCGACCCCTTCATGCTGAGGTATTTGTCAGATCAGATATATGCTAAGGTTGGCAATGTGCTCACACCTGAAAATGACTTGGGAAGACAGTGGAAGTAGGAGCCCCAGGCTGATCCTTACTTCTGGGTCAGGGAAACTGGCTGGAAAGCACTGGAAGCTGGGAGATAGAGGACTGAAAGCTGTGCTGTGGTTCCCCCAACCCCCATCCCCACCCATGGCCAAGGTTGAGCAAGCAGGACCCAGTGGCTCCACCTTCTTGGCCTTTGCTCTTGTCCTTCTGAGCCTTCAGGGGTCACTGCCCACCAGGTTCAGCAGGGCATTCTTGTAGTCGCTGCTTGTGTCTTCCTGAGGACAGGAGGAACGTGAGAATTAGAAGAGGGGTTGGTTTGTGACATTGGCTTGACTTGGAGTCACCTCCATCAGGAGCAGCTGCTCTTATTACTAGGAGTTGTGCTTCTCTGGGGGAGACCTGGCACATCCCTCTACAGGTTCCTATGCCACAGGCCCCTCACTGTCACTCGTCTTCCTTTGTTTGCCATTTCAGGCTGTTTCTATTGCCACCCCCAATCCCCTACCACCTACCGCCCCATTCTGAAACATCTTAAAGCAGAAGTGTCTTTTTAGCATATTGTAAGCTATGTGTGTCTTGGAAAGTGTAGTGAACAACGGACACTTGAAGAGTAACTAGAGGCTTGACTTAATAGCCAATGAAGACTTAGGGATATATTTCTCATGACTTGACTTCTGTTATTGAAGCCGTCAAGGCCTCATTTGGTATTAATGGCTAGAAGAGCTATTTCTCTTGAAGTCATAGCAGTGTGATAATCACTGTGTTTTCTCAGCTCTAGAACGTTCACTAATTGGAATCAGGTTAGGCAGCCCACTGGAGCTCATATGATTTATGTCCTTACATTTTTGCTGTCAGGACTACCTGTATCTGTATTTGAATGCTACACCTCGACTCCTACTAAACTATTTACTCTCACTGACTCTTCAGATATCCTTCTGCAAGGATTCGGTGTGTCATTTTCAAAGGGGCAACCGTAACTCAAATGCAAAGCTAACTTTCTGGGTGAAACGTACAGGGGCCTCCACTAGCGACACCGACCTCCTTGCTGATCCCTGTACCTAGCACACAGCAATGAATGCAAGCGTGTGATACCCACTGAGGAGGGACGGACACGTGTGACTCGTGACATTGGTCACAGCACTCAGGTTCCCCAGTAAGGCCTCTGTTTAAAACTGCTGTTAGACATGGGAACTCATGGCTCACCACGATCATGCTGCTGAGGGTCTTGCCGTACATCTCCTTGAACCGACACTTGATGAGATTTAAGTCAATCTCACTCCTCGAAACGATGATTCTTATCAGGGTCCCATCATGAGTTCCAGCTCCCTGGATAAGACACAGCAGTCAACCATCACTTCTTGCCTTCCTGGTCCATCTCTGTGATAATGGACAAATCTATGTTGGGTTCAGGGGCTTTCGTAGGGGATGGAGGTACAGGAACGAGCTTCCGCTTTTGCAGTGAAGCACTGAGAGGGATGTGCTGAGGGATGGGCTAAGGGATCCCTTGATCTCTTCTCACTCACCGCTCGTTTGTCTCTTATTCGACGCCAAACGCCCCAGATGGCAGTGTGTGTTTGATTTGCTACATCAGATTCTAGACTGTTCCAGGAATAAGGCCTCTTCCTAGGGTAGCCATATCATGAAATCAGCTTCACTGGCCAATTCACGTGCAGGACCCTCCTACTCACTTTCATCCTTGATCACTCTCATGTCAGAGGGAGCCATGTGACCAAGCGAATCCCATGCCCTCTCTCATTTCCTGGCCAGATGTAGCCAGAGAGCTTGGGGTTCTTGCTTCAGGTGATGTTAGCAACCATCAATCAGAGAAGGTGGGCTGACTTTAATCTCCAGGAATTATTTTCACTATCTATCTTCCACTGTGGTTCCAGATACCAGAGCCTCCCCGGATAGGAATGGCTTGAACATCTGAGTGGCCAGTGCCGCCTTTTGGACAACAGGCAACCCCAGACGGGCACCCTGGCACACGCAGGTTGTTGAACTGCTGTGTGTGGCAATCTCCCTCTTAAACATGCCCGTTCAAAGGATGCCTTGACCTCCTGGCAATCCTGACCTGTGCTTTGTCAAGGAGGCCACGTGGGCAATGATGCATAAATAAAATCATGAATAAAAAAGACAATTGCACTGGCTTGGACTCAAATCAACACTTTGCCACCTACTAGCTGTGTGACCTTGACCACAAGCCTTGGTTTCACCCCCTCTGGGAGGGCAGGTTACTACATAAGTTTCACAGGATTGTGGTGAAAGTTCAGGACCATGAACACCTGTTGAATGCACCTACTCAAATTCAGCCTTCAGGAGCTGTGGCTTCCCTTCCCTAGCTTGGTTTGCCCTTTGAGAACTAAAACCATTCTGGTCCACAAGGAGGCTGGGATGAGAGGAGACCCAAGTGTCGAAGACTTGGGTGGTGGCTCTGAGCTCCTTGGCTTTGCAGTTGTGCCGTGTAGGACTGAAGGTCAGGCGCACAGAAGACAGAACAGTTACCTTCATGGCATAGTAGAGGCGCTCTGCAAAGTAGCTGTGGAGGTTCCGGGTGCATTTCACTGGCAAACAGGAAAGGTCTGTTAGCAACCAGAGGTTGTAGGCGACATCGTATACATGTTTATTTATTTATGTCTTGCTTTGGGTCTTAAGGGTTAGTGTTGTGCAAGTCTTGGCCTATTTATCTGTGCTCTGCCTAGTCCTAAAATGAGAGGCTTTGTGTCAGGAGGGGTGGGGCAGGGAAGGAAGCCCAGGGCACTGGGCACAGGTGCAAAGGCCGAGAGTAGGCAGACAAAAGGGCGAGGTGTGAAGCGCACTGGGACCCACAGGGCTGGTCTGGCTCATCAGAGCACAGCTCCACCAAGGGAGTCCCTGGGCTCTTACATTCCAGACACAGCTTCACCAAGAACCTAGCCACACAGTTCCATGGAGAAGCCACCGTTGTGGTGACCACTGGCCTCTGGGTGCCTGTTTTACATGTCAGCTCTCAGAGGGCCCCTGCAGATTGAATTCTCCTGTGACAGATGGGTTTTGGACCCAGAGCGAGAAAGCACCCAGGGCATCTGGCCCTATCCTCGCTCTCAGGGATGCTGTTTCAGAGACTTGGTGTCTGGGTGGGGAGGTTGGTGTTTTAGTCCAAGGTGGCAGAAAGAGCGAGGGCTTTGAGGGAGGTAGGCATGAGTTTGAACCCTGCTTGATGGTACCAGGTGCCTAGTGACTTGATCTCCCTGCCTTGCACCATCCTCACGTGTGAAGTGAGTGATGAGTCTTCAAGGATAAACAAACAGGAAGTGCCCAGCACACCAGGGCCCAGCATAGCCTTGCTTTTCCCTGCCTGTAGATTTTATTCAGGAGTTGTTTAAATCGGATCCAGGGGCTGCCTTTGGGAGCTGAGACTGGAGCAGGAGGCACGCTTAGATGCTCCGACATAGATTGGATTTATCACAGCAGTCAAAGGCAGCTGGGAGAGTCAGATGCCCCAGTTCACCCCGTGGACCAGGACACGCTGTGCAGCTCCATTGGCTGCTCGGCACACAATGGGCACAGCCTGGTGTGGAGGTGACCACATGGGAGGGAGGCTCCATCATGGGAGAGAGGAGGGAAGTCCCTCTGCCCTGGGCCTCAGTTCTTCACTCTGCAATGACTCTGCTCCCTGTCAACTTTGGCTCTGGACCCCAGGATGTGCTCTGCAACCTGTCCTCCTACATGAATCTGACCTCATGCTTCGTGGAAGGTTCTCAGTGTTCCCCTAGTGTCAGACCACCGATCACTCAGTTTGGATTCCAACTACACATCATCATTTCTTCAATCAGCAACTGCGGCAGGGACCAAACCCCTGGCTAAAGTCCAGCTGGGTGACTTCAGGGCTTCAGTCAGAGCCGGAATGTTCCTTGTGCGGCTGCTGTGGGTGAGCACAGGCCCTGGGCCCCGCACAATCCTGCACGTGTGCAACACACACACGCACACACACTCACACGCACAACTCTCGCACACACACTCATGTGCACACTCTCGCGCACACACATGTGCACACACTCTCGCACGCACACACTCACACACTTAGACGTGCACATGCACGCACACTCACGCACGCACACACTCACACACACCCACTCGTGCCCGCACACACGCACACGCAGTCTCACTCGCACACATATGCAAGCACACACACTCATGCAACACGTGCACACACTCACATGCACACACTCACGCGCACACACTCACGCACACGCACATACGTGATGACACACTCATACGGCACTGGGCACTCTGTGGGCAGCACAGAGAACAATCTCTGGCACACTGAGGACACGAGGGCCTCCCCTAGTAGCGCCAGTGTCCTGGGTGAAGGGTACATGCTGAGAGTGGCGGCTGGTGTGGAGGTTGGCTTTGAAGGTGAACATAGGGACCCAGCACTTGCTGTTGCACCCTGGGCCCTTCGCCCTTTGGTGCTGCCCCACTTCTGAGCCCCAGGGCCAGCGGACACACGTGAGCCCGAGCGCAGAGCTCCGTCTCTCACCCACTGTGAGCATGGCCTCCTCCAGTGAGCCGTGGGTCTCACTCTTGATGCTGTCCTCAATGCTCTTGCTGGCCATTTTCTCATAGTCCTCAAACACTGTGGAGAGACGCCTTCTCTCAGGGGACACGCACATCTCAGCGCGACGCCCCCCAGCATCTCAAATAGGAGACTGCACGTCAGTGCACCACCCCTGACCTCCACTTGGCTGCTGGGGAAAGGGTCCAGGGCTCCTTGGCTCTTTCCCCAGCTCCATGATTTGACAAGGCCACGCACTGGGTATTCAGTGTGAAGGGAGAGGACCTAGAGCCAGGGTGCCTCCCTGTCCCCCAGGACCTCCCTACCTCCCCGGTACCTCTCATCAGGTGTGTGGCACTGCGCGTGCACAGGATGGTGATGAATTTCATCTCATCAGTCCCACAAATCTTCTCACCCGCTGCGTAGAGATCCTGGCATTGGGACACCCACGACAACCAGTGAAGGCGAGCAAGGGGGGTGAAGAACAGCCCCCCATCCACCCTGCCAGGTTGGCATTCTCCTCTGCTCGATCATCTTTTTGACTGGGAGCCTGCTATCCCCGTGGTTAAATTCTCTTCTCGATACCGGGCTGCTCTAGGAACTGTCCCGCCTCCCCTCTGGGGCTTTGCTCTGCCTCTGGGCGCCTTCAAGAGCTCTGCCAGCAGGCAGACCTATAGAGAGCTCAATGCACACATCTGGGCCTCAGAGGCCCAGCATCCCTGGGTTCATAGGCTGTTCCTGCCCGGGCAGAGCTTCAGTGAACCCCACCCAAATCAATCTCCTTCCTCCCCTCCACCCTCACTTCCCTTTGCAGACACCAGAGGGTAAAGGCCTGCAGCGAGCTGAGCCAGGGCCCAGCCTAGCATCAGAGAAAACCCCCGTGGGCAGAGGGGCTGGGTGAGGCTTTTAGGCTTCAGCACCCCGGAGTCTAGATGGCAGAGGGTGGGGTTCAGGGTGGCCTGCAGGGCAGAGCTGCTGAGGGGTAGCCTTACCTGTGCATCTTGCAGGGCCAGTCCTGGGTCCACGAAGCCACACAAGTCATCTCTGCTGCCCTAGGAACAGAAGAGGCGACTCTGTAAGGCAGGCTGGCTGAGCAGAGCAGCCGGGACAGAGGGGACAGCCAGGTAGGAAGGCAGGCAGTTATTCTCTCCAGGCCTTGGCCTCTCATCCGTAAAGGGAGAGTCATAAGGAATGTCCCGTAAGGAGCTACGGGACACAGTGAGCAAAAGTGAGCCGCGTGCCTGCCATGGGGCCTGGTAGAAGGGACCTGCTCAGTGACGGGCCCTCTCCTACTTTCTGGAGAGGTGCCGGGGCTCTGCCATGAGGACACTCCGAGCCCGCTGGGATGTACCCAGTGAGCCCAGGCCCCAGTGGCTGTACCACACCCTTGCCCCCCACCCCACCCCAGCAGCTTTGCCCAAGAGCCACTCTCTGAGGGGGGATCGGTGGGGATCCCCCAGACAAGGGGCTCCCAGGAGCCTGGGCTGTGATACCTGCAGGAGGCACACCAGGATCCTCTCCAGGTAGCCGCTGGTGTCTGCTTGGATGTCTTCCTCCAGGCTGGACCAATAGTCTGCAGGGGATCATGACCATGAGGCTCAGACCTGCTTCCCTCCTCCTCGCCCCA
Organism: Aethalodelphis obliquidens; assembly: GCF_003676395.1. Lineage (NCBI taxonomy): Eukaryota > Metazoa > Chordata > Mammalia > Artiodactyla > Delphinidae > Aethalodelphis > Aethalodelphis obliquidens. The sequence goes on along the minus strand of NW_020837981.1, from coordinate 62,939 downwards.
TTTCTCACCCTTTTCCTGACTAAAGCCTTCCAGGAGAGATGAGTCCTTGGCACAGGGAGAGTTTGCTCTGTCCAGGTGTCTGAGTGGCAGAGGCTCCCTGCTGGTGGTTGTTCAGACCTAGGAAGCAACATGGGTTGCCAGCCAAGCTCAAAGCACAAAGATGGGCCAGGCCAGAGAGCCAGGGGCTGCTGATTGAGCCTTATTTCATCACGTGGTTCGGCAAATCCAGGAACTTCCGGTGGACTCCCCACCAGGCAGACATTGTGGAGGATGGGCTTTGCCTCGCAGCCCACGAGAGCTGGCTAGGGCTCCACACCCGCCACTGCAACGGGGCCCTGCATGGTCCCCAGGGTCAGCCTGTGCCTGGCCAGGAAGGTGTCAGCCCCGCCCACAGCTGACACAGCCAGCGGCCCGCAGTGCTGCCACACTGTCAAGGGGCAGAGAACTTAATGGGTGCATGCCCTCCCCCGCAGCAGCCCATGCGCTTAGGGAGCTCAGAGATGGATCCCGACTCATATCCAATCTCACTGTCAGGCACGGGATTTGGCACACAGAAGGTGCTCAGCGTCTGTGTGTGGAAAAGCCCAGAAAGAATCCTTTCCAATGTGGCCCAGTACACGGCTTGTCTCTTATTTGCCGCTAGGCTGCCAAAGCTCACGGTCATTCCCAAGCTAGCCTTTAACTCAGGGCCACATCCTCCCTCTTAGCAGGCCCCTTACCCTCCTCATATGCCTTCATTATCTCCTGCAGCTCGTTCTTGGTCCGAGAAGCCAGGATTTCGATGATGACGCCCTCTCTGGTTCCTAAGCCCTGTGGATAAAAACCTCTGCCTGCTGGAGAGCTCTGTCCACACCCTCCTGCTCTGTCCGCACTCTCTTTTGTCAAGAGGCAAAAGGAAGAGTCCTAGGACGAACCAGTTAGCGCTCTGCTGGGGGGCCTCTGCTGGAGGATGTTACTGGGGGAGATCATGTGCATTTGTCTCCAGTGGTGGATACTTGTGGGCAAGTGATGTGATGGGAGAGCTGTGTCTCAGCTCAGCCCTCTACAGCTGGGTGGTCCCAAACAGGTCACTCCACCTCCCTGAGCCTGAGGGTCCTCATCAGGACACAGGGATAATAAGCCACCCCCACCCCGAAGGTGGAGATAATAGATGTAAAATGCCTGGCATGTCCACACAGTAAGTGCCCTTTCAATTTTTCTTTTTTTTCCTGCACTGTGCAGCATGTGGGATCTTAGTTCCTCAACCAGGGATCAAACCCATGCCCCCTGAATTGGGAGCATGGAGTCTTAACCACTGGACCACCAAGGAAGTCCCTTTTCAATTTTTTCTTTTTTTTTTTGGAGTAAGTACCCTTTCTTTCTTTCTTTTTTAAATTAAATTAATTTTTTTTATACAGCAGGTTGGTATTAGTTATAAGTGCCCTTTTTTTTTGCAGTATGCGGGCCTCTCACTGTTGCGGCCTCTCCCGTTGCAGAGCATAGGCTCCGGACGCACAGGCTCAGCGGCCATGGCTCACGGGCCCAGCCGCTCTGCGGCATGTGAGATCTTCCTGGACCAGGGCACGAACCCGTGTCCCCTGCATCGGCAGGCGGACTCTCAGCCACTGCGCCACCAGGGAAGCCCTATAAGTGCCCTCAATGGAGATGATTATTATTACTTGGTCCTGACTCCTTCTTAATCATCTTCGAATGCAAAAGGAGCAGTGGGAAGTAACGGGAAATTGGGGGACCAGGCACGAGACAGCAGAGGCTGGCTCCTAATTCCTACATACCTGGTCTAGCAATGTCCTAAGAAGGACGAATTTTGGCTCCATCAAGGCCAGATGATGGCGGAGGCCAGTCTGTGTTTGGTGGCAGTCTGAGTGATAGGGACAGAGTAAAGGGACAAAGAAGGTGATTAAATAGTTAATCCCACTAGGGCATTGTCAGTAGAGAAAAAAAGTATGGGAAACCCCTGTAAGTTAATGATCACTCAAGAAACCAGGTTTGCTTAGCCACAAAACCAAGCAGGCTTGCTTAGCAACAAAACCATGCAACAGAAGCATGGCCCCCAAACAATAAAACAATGGTGGAACGAGACCCACATCCTGCCCAGTGAACTCAGTAAGTTAATGATTCCTAGAACATGCTCCTCTGTGCACACTAAAAACAAAAATATAAGGAAAAGGTGACATTATACTGAAACCTGAGATGATTTACCATATTTTAGTATACGTCACATCCTTTTTGCTCATTTCCATTGCACCACGACAGTCCCGGTTTGACCATGAAACAAGAAACAAGGGACAAGAAAACTCCCCTGCCCGACATGGAGGAGGGAACTGATGATAGAAGCATGAAGTCTACTCAAGAACGAGGAAGAAGGTGGTCTTCTCCCCCTCCCCACTCTTCCTTTCAGTAGGGCTTCCCTGGTGGCGCAGTGGGTTAAGAGTCTGCCTGCCAGTGCAGGGGACGTGGGTTCGAGCCCTGGTCTGGGAAGATCCCACACGCTGCGGAGCAACTAAGCCCGTGAGCCACACCTACTGAGCCTGCGTGCCACAACTAATGAAGCCCACGTGCCTGGAGCCCGTGCTCCGCAGCAAGAGAAGCCACCTCAATGAGAAGCCCGTGCACCACAACGAAGAGTAGCCCCCGCTCGCCACAACTAGAGAAAGCCCATGTGCAGCAACGAAGACCCAATGCAGCCAAAAATAAATAAAAACGAAAAACCAAAATACAAACAAAAAACAAACAAAAAAACCTGTAGCCCACTAAGTTCTTGGGGTGGCACCCTCTTGCCCACCTACTTGTAAGCCCCACAAGCGTCCTATTCTAATAAATCACTTCTTATCTATCACTTTGCCACTCACTGAATTCTTTCCGTGCTGAGATGGAAGAACCTACGCTCTACCAAGTTCCGAAACATGTTGTATGATTTCACGAGCAGCAGGCTGCAAGCTCGCTGGGCTCGTTCCAAACAGTGGCTCAAGCGGGGAGCTCAGAGCTCCCTGTGCCAGGCTTTCTGGGGAAGGCAGTCCCGGGCATCGTTCCCCCACCCAGTCCTTGTAAGTGTACCTGCCCCCCCCCCCACTTGCTTGGTTACCTTCATGGCGTCGTACAGCTCCTTGGCTTCGTATCTGTATGGAGGGTACATGAGGGCTATGATGAGCCTCTCGAACTCGGCGCTCAGCTCCGACTTCAGCGTCTCGATGAGATCCTAAGGCAGGAGCAGGGAAGGGTGGTGCTCTGTGCGCTGTGTCCCCTGGAGTGCAGGCAGCGGGTGCTGGCTGGGCCCAGGGGCTCTGGCTGGATTTCCACGTGGGCTCTGCCACACGCTGGTGCTGGCTGGGGCTTCTTGGGCCAGGAACTCAGCCTCTCTAAGCATCCTTACCCTCTTCTGTGAAATAGAGACCTTGGTGCTCCTGCTTCATACCATTGCTTAGGCGATTGGTGGAGAGATGTCGAAATCCCTCTCAGCGCAGCGCCGGGCACACCATGAGCCCGAAGTACAAGTCTGTCATTAAGCTCATCAAGTCCCTGTCACTTAGCCCATAGACACTCAATGAATGAGTGAAATGAATTAAGGAATCTAGCTCACGTGTGTCTCCTTCTAAGGGCACTTATATTTGCAAGAAACCACAAGGCCACACCCAGCTGATCTCCCCTCACAGCACAGCGAAGGACCAAGGGCCTTGTCAGACCTGGATTTAAATCCCAACCTTGCTGCTTATAGGCTCTGGCATCCTGGACAACATCCTCCACCTCTCAGAACATGAGTTTCCTCTGACGTCGAATGCAGAGAATAACGCATCGTTGTGAAGGTTAAGAGAGAGAAATTAGTTTTTAGGAGAGCACATTGGGTTCTCCCATGGAGTGTTTGGGCTTCATCATTCATCTTCCTGGGTCAAGTGTCCACATTACCGGTGTGTGCTAATGGAGGCTTCCGGCCACCACGGCTCTGTGTGCATTTATTCCTGTGTTTAGCTAGGATGCCGATGCCTCGCTCTGTCCTGGGGGCGGCGGGAGGAGGGACAAAGGGTCCAGGCGGCGTGCTCCCTGCCCTTGGATTTCGCCTGTGGCAGGAGGGAAGGGGCACGGGAAGAGCAGCTCCAACACGAGGAGACAGTCCTGCGGCACAGCACAGAGCAGAGCCCGGCCTGCATCTCTGGCGTGTGGGAAAGAGAAGGGCCTTCCAGTCTTGGGGAATAGGACAAGGAAAGCATAGAGGCAGGGAAACAGCTCAGGGATGGGGCCGTGGAGCAATTGTAAAGGAGCAAGTGAGAGAGAAGGTGGGAAAGGAGGTTGGGGCCAGACATCAGAAGGCTGGACCGAGCAGGGCTGTGGGGAGCCATCAGTAAGTTTTCAGAGTTAAATCTGATTTTCAGAGAAACAATGCATCATGTTTTTAGCGTATGTCCCGAATGCCCCATGTTGCCAGTGGGCTGGGCTCTAGACCAGCTGGACCTCATCCAGCAAGGCCCTGCCTGCAAGGCTGTCTCTGGCAGCAGTGGTCCCTACTGCCCCCCGACCACAAGTGCCCCCCTTTACCTTGCCAAACTGAGCCATGAAGGACTTGGCGATCTGCTGCCTCTGTGCGTTGCTTCTCTGTGTGAGCACATCGATGATGGCCTGCTCGTTGGTCCCTGCAGGGGGCACAGTATGAGCACCCTCATTGCCCCTGGGGGACTGATGAGGGCTGGGGAGGAGGGAAGGCAGCTGCTTGGTGGCCAACCAGTGGGGACACACCACCTGGAAACTCCCAAACCTGATGATTTTCGTGGTGTAGACAAGACAGAAAATCCATCTGTCCCCCCCGTCCACACAAGGTTGGGGTGCAGCCAGGCCCAGCCTCACAGCGATAGAATCTGAGGCCCCTCTGGTTATCTGATCTGCTCTGGACATCAGCTGGAAACTCCGGAGCTCAGGCAGTGGGACCTCCTGCCCTGACCTCCCTTGTGCTGGTGGCCATGGGGGAGGATGGGGACAGAGGGTCCAGAAAACTGGATCTGAGTCCTGGCCCAGCAGCTGGGTGAGTAGAAGCCTCACCTCCCCAAGCGTCCACATTTTTCTTTGGGAAGTGGAGATAATAATAAAGATTCCACAGGGAGCAGAAGACGGAACATGATTTCTCAGCTTGTCTGGGAACGGCAGTTTTTGTTAATGCCCCAATTCACCAGTCAGAGCCGGTTAGAGGGTAAATCCTGCCTGCGTGACAGCACGAGGGCTGTCTGGGCCGGGTTATCCAAACCCCAGCGGGCCTCCGGCCAGCCCTTTCCTGCTCACAGGAAAGCAGGCGCTGGAGACAGGACGGTCAGCTCTGCACAGCTCCCAACATAGTCCCATCCGAAATTCAGTGACACGCAGGGTTCAGAGCTCTCGGGGCCGTTTTATGAGGGAGAAAGCGCAGACTGAATGGGGGGAGGTCTCTTGCACAAGGACTCGCAGGAACACACAGCAGATGGCCTCCCCCTCCCCACCCCCATTACTCACAACTGCCCTCCCCCCTCTCCAGTCTTGGGAGTCTGTGTAGACCTGTTCTGGAGAAGGTGGGCCCTGTGTGATTCTCTGGGTGCCAGAGGATTATGGGGAGACGCTCATTCCCAGGGCCGTGAGCAGAGGGGTCTTGAGCAGAGTGGGCAGAGCCCCAGAGAGTCACGGGGTTCTGGGTCAAGGCCACTCACCGATCCCCTTCATAGCTTTGTAGAGGGTCTCTGCGTCGGGGTCTGGGTTGAGGTGGCGACTGCTCTTCACCGAGACACCCTTCTGTTCAATCTGCAAGAGAAGCCACGCCTGCCCAGAGCAGGAACGTGGGGAAGGCAGCGCCCCTTGCAGCCAGCGCAGCAGGGTGAGCACCAGCTCGACCCCTGCAGACCAGCGGCTGAGCCTCCATCCGTCCTGGCCCTGCCCATCCATCCAGGGTGAGGGGAGGCCCAGGAGAGGCCGCAGCTTCTGGACATGCTAGTTTCCATCAGGTCGTGCTGAGGAAGGGGCACCTTTGTCCACTTTGCACTAGGTTGCCATATGGTCCTCTCAGGTCAGGGCTGCAGAAGACCCACGTGCCTATTAGCCCCTCGGCCAAGGGGAGGCCTGTCCTGCCAGCTCGGCCCTCAGGCTGGAAGGAGGGGCCTCCTGAGGAGGACTGGGTCGGCGCCACCCGGCCACCCTAAGAGGTGTAATCCCAGCTCTCAGCCCCAGTGCCAGCCCTGGGGAGTTGGGGCTGGAAGGCTCAGACGGTGTAGGGAAAGACCTCAAAGGTGGATGGCACTGTGGCCACTGCCAGAGCCTCTGTGCTGACTGTGGGGCAGCGAGAAGAGGCTCTAGAGACTGGACTCCAGCCTTCGGTGTTGGGAGCCTCATCTGTCTCCTGAGACTCCCACGGCCAGCTTCCCCGTGGGGACCACACCCCCACCCGCTCCTACGCACCCAGCAGCCCCGTGCCACGTCTCCTCTGTAGCTCTGGGTCCTTAGATCCCCAGCTGGACATCTGTTTTCTCCTTACTTGCACTTCCTGGGTTTTTGTGACGATCAATGGACTTTAAGGAAAAAAATAAAAACAACCAAAAAATTTGGAGACATAGAGTTGGGGTAGGGGGCCTGGCCTGAGAAAAGATCAGCAGGGGTTTGGGGGGCCGCTGAAGAGGGAGAATCCTTCAGAGTCCAGTGATGGTTTTATTGCGGTGACAGGGCACAACAATGGAATCTCCTAGGAGATCTGTGAGGCCAGATGACCCAGGGGCTATTCACTCAGAGGCGTTAGCTGTGTAGGGAAGGGTACCCCCCAGAGACAGTGGCCTGACTGTGAGGGATTGCTGGTTCCCCTTGGGGCTCTGTGGGACTGCCTTGTCTCCTGTGCAGAATGGCTGCAGAACGGCCCCTTGTTTTAACAGGCTGGCGCCAGCCAGAGCCACGAAACCTCTCCCATCCCCGCCCCAGCCTGGGGCGTGGGCTCTGAATCAGGCTGCATCTCTCCCAGGCAGTGCCATCTGAGGGCAGGCAGCAGGAAGGGACAACCCTGCTCAAAGCTACAAGGACAGCGATCAAGCAAGGAAAGGCTTAGTGGAGCTGAACACGCTGCCTCCCTACTCCTTCTATCCACCCCTCATCCACTCATCTACTCTTCCACCTACCCACCTACCAATCCACTCATCCATGCATCCATCCAGCCATCCAGTCAGCCAGCCAGCCATCCACCTATCCAATCACCACATCCATCATTTTTTCCTCCCTTTCTTCCTTCCTTCCTGGCCCTGGTCAGATCCTGAAAATACAGAGCAGCTTCCCATCCATGGTATATCTGTAAGGATATTTCTTTTGAGTAAAAAGTCTTTCCATATCCTTTGCTTGAATTTCAAATATCTGGTGACAGATTTTCCTACTTTATTTCTTAGCACCATGTTTCACAGAAGAAATGACGAGAAGTAATCCCCTGTGCAAACTTCATCCAGAGAGCCTTTGTGGTCCCAGATGCTGCCAGCTGCATGCATGCATCTATTGCATCCCTTTTTTGTGGAGTCATGGGCAGCTGTGACTACTGTTAGTGATTTGAGCACCTCCTACGTGCCAGGCCTTGTGTGTTAGAGGCTTTAGGTGCTTTAGATGCAATGCTCTTCTTGCTGTCTCGGCCAGTCACACTAGGGAGCTACGAATGCCCCATTTTACAGCCTGGGCTTCGAGCGCCTGGTTACGCAAGGTGCGCAAGGTTACGCACCTAGTAAATGGTGGTGCAGGATTTAACCCACAGCCTGACTCAGAAACTAAGCTCTGTCTGCCGCCCCCATGCTCTCAATGACTCAACCTTTCCCAGACATGGAGTTTTCCCGGTACCCTTCGCTGAAGGAAACCTTGCCCACAGGAATGCAGGTCGTTTGTGAGCATGGGGTCATGTCAGATCTCAGTGCTAAGCTCTGGAGGCTACTCAGGAGGGGCTCTCCCCCATCCCTTACCCCAGGCTGGCACTCAGGGGGCTGTGCAGCAGTGACTGACCAGGCCACGTGTGCCAGTCACCATGGAGTGGCCTACTCAGCGGGTCTGGGGTTGGGCTCCAGTGGCAATGTTTGTAACTAACGCCCTGGGGGTTGTGATTTCATTGCATTGGGGAGCCCCAGCCTTACCTCCCACGCTAAGGTGTTAGGGGGAAAAAAGACAAATCAGACCCCTCCCTGGTGGGTGGTTCTATCTACCCACTCCCCACCCCATGCTGGAGGAGGGGTCTGCCTAGGCCCTTGCCGGGTCTTGCACAGGGCAGGCTAGTCCACACAGGAACATTTTCACTGAAAAGGTGACTCAGCCTGGCTTGTGACTCTGTTACGTGTCTGTGAAGGTCTCAGGGGAGCTGCCACACCTTTGCCTTCCCCCATCACAGGGCTGCCCCGGAGAACTTGGGAGGCAGAACTTCATCTCCACAAGAGAGGCACAGACGGGCCCCCCTCAAGCTGATCTTTCACGCCCCTTGGCTGCCCTTGGCTTGTGGGTGGCCGAACCCCATAGAGTTTGAGCTCTGGCGTCAGGTTGCTCAGAGTCTAACCCAGACTCCAACACTTCGTAGTGTGGCAACCTTGGGCACCGTCTTAGTCTCCTTGTGGCTCCGTTTCTTCATCTGTGGGTAAGGATATTGGCATCTATATTGTACTGCAGAGGTGTACAGGCTCAAGTGAGATATTGACAGAGGAAGGTCCAGGGCACAGTAGGTGCTCAAGGAATGTCATTGTTATCCTGCCAGGTTGTCATCCAGCCTCCCTGCAAGGAGGCTTCTGCCTGCCTGTCTGGGTGGGCCCCAAGGATGGGCCTTTGCCCCGTCCCACTGGGAGCAAGGCCCAAAGTCAGGCCACCTTGGGCAGCAGCTGACTTGGGAAAGTGCCCAGCACTGGACTCTCCCTGCCACGTCTGCCTCCTCAAAGCCTTGTTCCCCATCAGCCAGGATGAAGCTGGAGGCCTCCCTGGCCCTTGCCCTCTCCTGGCTGTTTCGCTGGGGCCAGATGGCTGCCACACCTTGCCCCTGCTCTCCTCTCTGTCCCACCTGTCCAGGCCCAGCATGTCTGAATCTGAGGGCCCCTGGGTTGTGACGCTTGTGACAAAGAGATTTCCTGAATTAGGATAAGCCCGGGTCACGCACTAAGACTCACAGAGAGCCTGGGGGCAGGGACAGAGAGAGACCCCAGTTCACACTAGACCCCCACCTGCTAGCTGTGGGACTGTGCAAGTTACTAGATATGGCTGAGGCTTGGTTACCTCATCTGTGAAGTGGAAATAGCAGCCGTGATATCCCAGGGCTGCCTGGGGATGAAATGAAGGGAGGTGTGCGGAGCACACAGCGCTGTGTCTGCCCGGGGGACATCACCTGCTCCTCATCTTCGTCCCCCTTTTGTGTTTTCAACTCCTTAGCATGAGACAGCGTCGGACTCAAACCCAGAAGAAACACTCCTGAGAATCTGTTCATTCACTGGACATGGGAGACTTGGGGGGCAGGATGTGCTGTCCCCTTAACTCAGCCATCTGTCACTCTGTAAATTTCACTCATGGATTTCAAATGTGGAAGGCCCCTGTGGCCCAGGTCGTCCTCCCATCCCCTGAGGAGAAGACGTTGATGAGTCCTCTAACATCAGCCTATTCAATCAGGTGACTCTCCAGCTCAAGGTCCTTCAATGGCTCCGCACTGCTCTCAAGGTGGAGCCCAAGCTCCTTAGCCTGCCACGCACAGCTCTGCAGCACCCGGCCCTGCCTGCTTTTTTAGGTGCGTTTCCCCCGACCCTCTACCCTCCCATCCAGGACCCTCAGGCTTACTTCTCTTTAAAGCCAAGCTTCCCAGTCTTCTGAACCTTTGCACATACTGTTCCCTCTTTAAGGAAACATCTGCCTGATTCTCCCTAAACACACGCATGTGCATACACCGCACACACACACACACACACACACACACGCACATGCACACACATGGACATATGACTCAACAATGACTGCCCCTTGTTTCCAGCAGCCTGACCCTTCCCTTTGGGCTCCCCCAGCTCCTCAGCTTCCCCAGGTGCATTTCAAGGTTTCTTTATCTGCCCATCTCCCCTGTTCCCATCCTGGCCACCATGAATGCCTCTGGGACCGGGGCAGTATCTCCTTGTCTTCCTCCCCAGGGGGCAGCCCAGTCCTGTGCCTGCCCTGGCAGGAAACAGAGGGTTGCCCGAGCTGACCTCTCTCTAGGCCAACACCACGAGGGAACCCTCCACCTCTGCTCGCTCCGCACTTACCCAGGCTTTCCACCAGGCCATCTGGTTTACCTCAGCGTGCCTTTCGTCAGGGAGATGAAGATGTACCGGTCAGGCCTCCCTCCACTCTGAGACTCTGCACACTTGGCCCTGCCGCACTCAGAAGAGCAGGCGGCTTGGGGGTGGGTGTGGTGGCACCAGCATGCAGGCCCCAGGCCCCACCCCGTACCACACCTGCACACACCCCGCGCTGCCCCCGGGCTCTGGGCTCCTCCTGTGGCTCTCAGGCCCCACCCTGGCACCGGCCCAAATGCCCTGTGGAAACACACCGCTCGCCGCCAAATGTCTGAGCTGTGGCTGTTACACAGACTGGGAATGCTGAGCTCCAACCTGTGAAAACCCCACTTAGCAAACACGGGTCTTCATTCGGTCTTTGCTAGACCTGATCTATAAAAAGGAGTCTGTTTATTGCACGGCTTCTCCCCAGTGAACAATGTAATGGGGAGCTCCGCAAAGGACATAAAATAATAGCAGCCTCTGCTGGTTGGGGCGTCTCTATGCCTAGATCCCTCTTTAATCACTCTGTGCACTCTATCCTCTTTAATCTTTGCCACAAAAGTTAAATGGAAACTCCAAGGTTTAGATAATTGGCATAAGTCACACTTCTGGTGGGAAAAAGCCACGTGATCCACCAGGCCTCCTGGACTTGCCCGCTCTGCCACGGGCCCTGCAGGACACGCTGGCTGCCAAGGGAGACAGGAACCTCTTGGAAAGAGGTTAATTCTTTCCTTTCTGGAGTTTGCCCTCCTTGGGGCCTCTGCCTAGAACATTCCTTAGCACCACTCTCCCCATGCCACCCCTTAACCTGCCCTTCAGGGGTTAACCTGCCCTTGTCTCAGCGACTACCCGGTAACCCCTCCATCCTGGGGTTACTTCCTCAGGGCTTCCAGAACCCCCATTGCTCCTAGGGCCCCAGAGAAAAACAGTCCTATGCTGGTGTGACTTGCATTCAGTGAAACCTCTCAGGGTGTTGATGAAAAATTAATTGGTTGATCTAAGAAAGCAATGGAAAATTTTATTCGAGCCAAATTTGAGGATTATAACCAGGGAAGAGCATCTCAGAAGGCTCTGAGAACTGTTCCGCCTGTTAGAAGTCAAGACACAGCTATATAAGTCTTTTGAGACAGAGGGCTGTACATTAAATGACGTGTTATTAATAGTTTACGCAATCCAGATCTAAGCGCCGTGTGACCCCTTACAAGATCAAGAAGGAATGTTATCTTTTAAGGAATTGTCCGGCCTGTGCTAGGAGAATGTTGCTCTTTATGACCGAGCACGTGTTTCTGCCCACGGGAGGTCTGGTGCCGGATGCACAGTGCGGGAGAGGGGAGGCCAAAGGGCAGAGAAAATTGTTCATGTTTAAATTTTTCTTGTCTTGCCATAAAATACAAATTTTATTTCATAAGGGTAGTAGGTAAGAACTGTCCCCTCCGGATTCCCGACCCTGGTTCCAGTGCTCCTTTCTCTACACAGTCCCCAGGCTGTTCCTTCTGGAAGTGAGGGCTGGGCGGGTGGGGAGGGAGCTGTGCCCGCGTGTGGAGGGGAGGGGAGGCAGCGGGGGCGGGGCGCGCAGCCGCTGCCCAGGGCTGCCGTGGGAACTGGACGGTCATCACACAGAGCTGTGGGAAGCCACCATAAGAGGAAGACTGCAGCCTGCTTCAGGTCACACGGACTGAGACAGGGCCTGCTTGGGGCCCCAAACTCCCCACCCTCCTTGGGAGCCCTTGGGGCCAGAACCAAGGCGTCCTCACTGGTGAGTCTTTCTCGGGACCTCAGCTGCTCACGGGGGCCGTGCCCACGTCATGCCATGAGGATCAGGGTCTGGGGAGTGGGTATCCTCCAGGGGGTCTGTCCAAAGTCAGTCATGAGGATGACCCTAGCTAGGTCACCGCAGTGTGGTGGCCCTGGGCCGAGCCCAGAGAGAAACTCTGGACTGTGAGACCAAGACAGGCCACAGAGCTCGGTGCAGAGAGAATGTCAGACAGGATCCTGCCCTCTGAGGGTCCACAGTGCACAGCGACCCAGTGAGGTCACAGGAGAAATCCTGCCCTCGGTGACCTGCTCCCTCCAGCACTTGTGCCCTCTTCTCAGGCCCCGCCCTGACCAGCTCCTGCAGGCGGGACCTCACCTTCGTTTTGAAACTCTGGGCTTAGCTTCTAGGATGGCCAGCACTCCTGGCCATTCTTTTTCATCTCTTTTCTGCAATCAAACTGTCCCCTAGGACTCCTCTCTGGGCTTCCATTCTTCCCCCTTTTTGTTGGTGGTTCTGAGGCTAGGCTGCCCTTTGGGCTCACCTGGGTACCTCCTACCCCAGAGACGAGAGCCCCAAGGTCTGCACCTGCTCTTTTGGGGTGCCCTTGGCTCAACGTCCCCATCCCAGAATCACCCGCTGACATCATGTCACTATGGGTCTCTGACGTCCTGCGTCATCCCCACGTCCATTCTGGAACCTCTCACCCACCCACTTGTGTCCATAGCCTGCCCTTGTGCCTACTTCCTCCTCCTGAATGGCCTTTCCTCACTCCTGGCTGGGCGTGGGCATCTCGCCGGCCCCGAAGAGTGATCCTCTTCCCCCACGTTACCTGGCTGGGATAGCCATGTGATGTCACAGAGTCAGGCAGGAAGAAGGTGCCCGAAACCATGGGGCTTGCTCAGCCCTGCTGAGTGAACACTGGCCTGGCGTCAGGCAGGGTTGGGTCTGGCTAGCCACACCCTGGGGTGACTGAGCACTCTGTGTGGGGTCCTCATGGGTGAAATCTTTGTGGTCTGCCCTTCCCACCGCTCAGACGGGGACTGAGGACCACACACAACAATGAGGCTGGCAGAAGCTGGCCTGGGAGGTGCTCAGTACCTAGCCAGGCCAAGCTAGAGTTCTCGTGAGGAATGTTAGGCTCTTCTGATCGGGGAGGGGGTCTCAAGATCTCCAGCGTCACATTTCACTCATGGCACAAAGAGCAATGGCCCTGCTGTGTTCCCAGCGCTCAGCTGAGAGCGGGCCGTGCTGAGCCTGCAACCCTGGCCCGGGGGAGCAAAGCCTGTCCACAAAGCCCTGTAAGCTGCAGGTGAGTGGCAGAGAGGAAGGCAGAGGATGCTGTCGGAACAGACAGCAGGGCAGGGGGTTGGGTCTCATCTGGATCCCCGTGCTGGGAGGCTGCTCTGAGGAAGCGATGTTTCTCTGGGCCCTGAGGAATGGTTGCAGTTAGCCCAGGAACAGGGCTGCAGGTGGGGTAGCAGACAGGCAAAATGGAGGTAAGGGATGCCCATGGTGGGGTGCTCGTGTCCAGGTCGGGTGTGTGTGCCTGGGGCTAACTACCTATTAGAGCGAGGGAGGGACACGTGGGAGGGTGTGGCCTGTTCAGGATGAGAACAGCTGCGGTCACCAGGGAAAGTAACGGGGACTACACAGGAGCCTTGCAGGCCGTGGAAAGGGTTTCTGCTTCGCCAGAGCACACTGAGGCAGTGTGGACGGCGCACAAAGGAGAATGGCATGATCTGGTCCAGGGTCTGGAAGCCTGCAGCTGTGTGGAGCCAGTTGGGGGGCCGGAGACCAGGCAAGTGAGGAGGAGGGGACATGGGGTTGCAGACAGACAGGGCAGAGATGGAAATGGCGGCAGGATGCGGGTGTGAGCGACAGAGATGTCTCGCAGTGCAGGGAGTTGGAGGCCAAGGGGTCCTGCGTCATTCTGTGGATGTTGAAGTTGCCGGGGATAACAGTGGGCTTTGGGCTGTGGGGCAGTGTCAGCCAGGTGCCCGAGTCTGCAGTGAATGAGGAGTAGAGGATGCCCATGGGGAGAAGGGTGGAGGATGGCAGAGCGGAGTGGCCGGCCTCTTCCACGGGGCCCCAACAGCATGCGGGGCCCTTACACTTGGGCACGCTGGGCTCTGGCAGAAGGGCTGGGGCCGGCCCGCTGGCACAGACCCAGCTGCCCCAGCCATGAGTCTGCTGTTCATCACAGGAAGCTGCACATTTGGTGGGAAGCCTGTGGGTGGGACAAGGCCATGCTGAGGGCTTAGGGCAGGGTCCCCCCAACGCCCCTAGTACTCTGCCATCTCTCTAGGTTTTCAAGCAATATCTCCAGTCTCCAGAGAGGGGAAAAATAGCTCTCACCATTGACAATGTGATAGAAGGGGCCGCATAATGGGCATGTAATCAACTAAGAAGTGAAACAAAAGTCTCCATCATGCTTGCTCCATGACTCTGCTAACACTGTTTTAAAACTGATTTTTAAACTGGGCTAGTAGGCAAACGTAAGTTCTGAACATGAAGTTTACCACATCACACCAGCTTCCTGCCATCCTGTCCTCAACAAGGCACCTGGGCACCCAGTGCCTGAAGCTATAGGACAGGAAGGCCCCTGGGGGGCGAGGGTGGGACCGTAGGCAACGCCCATTAGCCCCCTGTGCCTTCTGCCCCCTGGGCCCCCAGGGTTAGACTCCTGCTGACTTAGGCCCAGCCCATCTCTGAGACAGGGCAGGACCCCCGTCCCTGGCCTCCTTCCCCTTTACGTCCTTCTGCTTGCATGGTGAGCACCTCCTGTGGCGGCCATCTGCTCTCTGAGCCAGAGTTTGCTTCCTTGGGATACCTACCACCCATGGGTAGCAGAGAAATAAGGAATGAAAATTCCGGATTTCCAGTTACAAGGAATTGTGTCTTTGGGTTGAAAACCCCTTGTCATCTTTGGGCTCATGAGCTGCAGTGCTGGGCATCCTGATGTCCCCTGGAGCCCCAGAATCTCCACAAGGATCATAAGCGTGGGGCTGCAACACACACTTCCTCAGCTCTTCACCTGTCAAAGGTGAGGATGAGTGGCCAAGGCCCTTCCTGATCTTGCAGCAAGTGGGTCCCGACCCAGCATTGCCTCAAACTGCCAGGAACTCGGTGCAGGAGCTGCCTCTGAGGGGCCCCCACTGTGTATGTGCGTGCAGGGAGCTACGTACACAGTCATGTTCTGTCTTCACACAGCTGGGGGCACTACGGAGGTGAGGGTGACCTGCCTGGGGTCATCCAACTTGCCCATCACAATGGAGTTGAGCAGGACCTGTGGCCTTTTTGTCTCCAAAGCTTGTAGGAGTCTTTTCCCAGGACCCCCCTCTTCCCTAGAACCCACTACTTGAAAAGAGGTGCTCCTGATACATGGCTATTATGGGCCGAGTTGTGCCCTCCCCAAATTCACCTGTTGAAGCCCTAACCTCCAGGACCTCCAGAATGTGACTGGAGATATGGTCTTTACAGAGGTAGTTAAGTGAGGTCATATGGGTGGGCCTAATCCAACATGACTAGTGTCCTTATAAGAAGAGGAGATTAAGACAGACACAGACAGAAGAAAGACCATGTGAAGACAGGGAGAAGACAACCGTCTACAGGCCAAGGAGAGAGGACTCAGAAGAACCCTGCAGACACCTTAATCTCAGACTTCTAGCCTCTAGAATTGTAATAGATTTCTGTTGTTTAAGCCACTCAGTCTGTGGTACTTAGCTTGGGTACAGCCCAAGCAAATGAATAGTGTGGCTTTGCTGTTAACTGAACCCACACTGCACCACCCCGTTTCCTGTATCTAAGGGTCTCCCCTCTCTACCTCCACTGCCAAGCCAAGCCCTGTTCTCCCAGCCGTCACAAGCCCAGTCTGTAGACTGGAGGTGGCAAGCAGGTGTGGGACCTTCACAGAAGGGGCAGGGGTTGGGGGCAGGGAAGAGCGGACATGAGGGGCTCTGCTTGCCTACATGGCCCAGCTTCCTAGGGTGTCAGGAGGACAAAGTAGGTGGGAGAAATGAGTAGGGATGAAGGATGTAGGGTGACAAGGGCAACTCCTGGAGAGACAGATGGGTCAGGCTCCTTAACATGCTGAAAATACGTTGGAGGTGCCTGCTCAGCCCACTGTCAAGACTCTCAAAACCGCCCCCAGGCACCGTGCTGGGCCTGACAGCAGCCGTGTTTGTACGTGACCCTGCTGGCTGGACCAGGCATGGACATCTCTCCCCCAGGGCTGGGGCGCTGGGGAGCAGCCAGACAACCTGAGCGGAGGACCCGCAACCAGGAACTGTGCACAGGAAGGCAGAGATGCGGGAGAAAGAGCAGACGCACAGAGAGGGGGAGGGACAGAGGCCAGTGACGACACGGTGCAGAGAGCAGGAGATCCTGCAAGAGAAGGCCAAGCATGGACCCCATGGAGTTGGCAACATCTGGCCCCATCGGGGCCTGGCTGCCTATCCACCCACGCGTGGGTCAGGACCCACAGCCACTCCAGCCCTGTCCTGCTGGCATCGGCTGTGGACTCTGCCTCTGCCCAGCTTGGAAGCAGGTCAGGCTGGGCTCTCCTGTGTGGAGACTTCAAAGGGCAGGATTTCTTAAACTTTTCCATGAAAATCCCCGGTTGATGGAGAACATGAGTCAACTGGGCCCCGTTTTGACATGGTCTAGGAAATGTGTGCAAATTGTGTGGTTCCCCTCAAAGATTCATGGTTTAAAAACGGGCTCGCTCAGGGCTTCCCTGCTGGCGCAGTGGTTGAGAGTCCGCCTGCTGATGCAGGGGACACGGGTTTGTGCCCCGGTCTGGGAGGATCCCACATGCCGTGGAGCAGCTGGGCCCGTGAGCCATGGCCGCTGAGTGTCCGGAGCCTGTGCTCCGCAACGGGAGAGGCCACAACAGTGAGAGGCCCGCGTATCGCAAAAAAAAAAAAAAAAAAGGGCTCGTTCATATTTACGAACGTAGTTTCCGTACGCTCTGAGAGCTCCTCCTTCTCCGGGGCTGGGCAAGAGTCCTGCACGCAGAAGGCCCCCGATCAGTAGTCCTTGTGGCTGCCCCTGAGTCACCCAGGGCCCGGCCTGCATGGGCCCTGCAGTCCTGGTGGCTCTGGTGAGGCTGGGTCCCCAGTCCTGCTCACCACCCAGCCACCTCTCTGGAGTCCGGTGATGGGCAGCGCCCGTCTGACCCCAGACCTCTGTCTCCTGCCCTCTCCACTCTACTCCCTCACTCAGAGACACAAAGCATTGCCCCTCAGGAGCTTCAGTCTTGACACAAGATGGAAAAGAGGTTGACTTCGGGGCACTCATTTCCCACTGAAAACAGTCAGGCAATACCAAGGGCCCGGCTCCCTGCTAGGAATGTGGAAAGGAAAGCAGAATGAGAGCATGACACAGAGTGGACACGTGTGCAGATTGCCCAGCACAGCGCAACTAGGAGCCCCGGGCAGTGCTTGAGAAACGGAGTTCCCTTCTGCCACCCCGACCTCCTCTGCATCGTGGGCACACGCCGGGTCCTGATGCACAGACAAGAGGGTGGGAGGACTGCTGTTAAGGCCACAGCTTTGCCAGGTACCCAAGTTCCCTTGCGGGGGTGCGTGTGCGTGGCTTCTACTTGCGTGCTTGTGGAGGAGGCCTGTGGCTGACCCTGCGGGGGTCTGAGGGAGGTTCCTGGCTTCCAGAAGCTCAAGTTTTGGCCCAGGCTTGGAGGTCCATCTGAGTCTACAGAGGCTGCTTTACACGACACCAAGAGGCACTCAGAAAATGTACGTTTTTGTTGCCCTAGTCTAAAATAAGGAAGAAGCACTGCCCAGTATATTCCTCTGTGTACAGGTCTCAGCTTGGGGCAGCTCAGATGTGAGACCTGTTACCTAAAGCTATCCTGCTCCATGTCAGGACTCAGACAGAAGGGGGATCTGGGACAAAAGGCCGCCCTACAAGTCAGGTATCAGCTGAGGGCTGTGCCCCCTTTCCTCTTTACTAGGGTGAGGAGCCCCTGGTTAATGCCAAACCAGAGGGATTGGATGAGCTAGAAGGAAGGAAGGCAGGGGGACAGAGGGGCCCAGGGGTAGACTGCCAAGGAAACTCCCTTTTCCTGCTGTCTCCTGTTACAGTCCACCGCAGAAAGGGAGGCCGGGGTCAGTGGGTGTGGGTGCCAAGCTGTGGGCTTGTGTCCCTCCCAGATCTCCCCTCACCTGATGAAAGTGATGACTGCCTCCCTCCTTAGTTCAGGGGTCAGGAAGGAGTGATGGGCTAAACATGAGAAGGCTCTCAACATCCATTAATAAACAGACATGTGGATTTCAGCCAGGGCCACGTTAGGCTCGTTATTGAATCACAGATACATTTCTCCATTTAGGGTCTCAGAGTCTCAGAGATGGGTATGTACTATTTTACAGGTATACACAGAC
Source organism: Aethalodelphis obliquidens (assembly GCF_003676395.1). Classification (NCBI taxonomy): domain Eukaryota; kingdom Metazoa; phylum Chordata; class Mammalia; order Artiodactyla; family Delphinidae; genus Aethalodelphis; species Aethalodelphis obliquidens. Next base: position 44,556 of record NW_020837981.1, on the reverse strand, counting down.
ACATAGATATAATGTAGGAGCACAGAACCAGGTTCAGAAAAGTGTCCCTGACACTCTCAGGCCTGGACAATGCTTTCACCAGTTACAAACGATCTAAAATATTCCACTTCTAAGGAAGAGATAAAATCTCTCTATAGGATTTCACTTTATTTAAACCCCCTTTCTGCCTAAAAAAAAAAGTTTCACACACTTTCCTTGGTATCGTGAGTACATTTTCTTTTTTTGAACGTAGGGAAAGTTACGGTCATCACTCTCCATCCACTTCAATCAGTACAGATGAAAAGCCCAAACCTGACATATTTTTACCTCTAGTTGTCTTATAGAAATTCAACTGAAAGGCATAAATATAACATTCAAGGAGATGGGAGTGAGGGTGGAGAGTAGTTCAACTCACTATCAATGCAGATTAGGGACAACTGGTTATTGCCCCAAGGCCCCCCACCCCGGGGGACCCCTCCTTGAGTGCTCCCGTGGGCTGTATGCATGGCGCTGGAGTATCATACAGACGCCCTGGGTGGTGGGGAGGACACGGCATGCTAAAACATCTCTGTCGGAAGCACGGTTTCTTCTATGGTGGCAGATGGCAAATAGGGGAGGTGGAACTTTATGGAAATGGAGAGACTCCTCTAAAATTCCCCTGGGCCTAGGGACCGGTTGGTTTACCTGGAAAGAGAAGATGCATTTCTGGAAGATGCACTTCCGGCTGGTGAACTGTAGAGGGCCTCGTCTCTTTCTGAGACACGTTCGCAACGGAGGTAGCCAAAAAATGGAAACCAGGAGCACGGAGTGAAGGAGGTGAGAAATTCAAGTACTTCTCTCTGCGTCAGATTAGGGAAGGAGGCACAGGATACTATTCATGTTTCAAAGACGTTTTGGGCTTTGTTCAAAGAGCAGAATTTGACTAAAACTCCACGCGTCCCAGCCCTTGGTGACCAGGGCTTTGGGGAGTGGGACTCATCATGTCTACACCCACAGGATGCCGGGGTGCTTTGTCCTGGCAGGAGCAGTATACATACGTCTCACCAGGTAACAAACTCTGATCAGCAACAAATTCCAACGCCTTTCGACTGTAAACCAAGTCTCAGTATACATGTCTAATTCAGCAAACAAAGGGCACTTAACAATCTTGGGTTCTTGGTGCTTTAGAGGTTGGGCTACGGGGGCTGGAGTGACAACGTGGCTCCGCAGCATGGCCGGGCAGGGGGAGAGATGAGCGGCTGCATCCTGGAGGGAAGCCTGGAGCACACGGGCGGGGGGTATTGGCACCGTGAGCAGCAGCTGTTGACGGAGAAGCACTCCTGGCTGGGCTGAAGGCAGACCTTAGGGCTGCAGTGCAACTGCCCACAGTGGGGCTTCACGAGGGCGAAGTTGAGGCACTTCCCCTGCAGGGGACAGAAGAGACAGAAGGTCACTAGGAGCCTCTGGAACTGGGAGCAGAAGGTTGCGGTTTCCCTGGCCTCTGGGGCCTGCCGAGCTCCTTCCCTGTCTCAAGCCCACCCTTCTCCTGCTGCCCAGAGTTCCCTGATCCCCCTGCTGGGTCTGTCTTGGCCTGTTGGTCCCTATAGGTGCGCCACGTGGTGTGCAGACTTCAGGCTTCCGTGAGCCTGCCATTCACGCGTGAAGTGTTACCCTGAGTGCCTGTGAGTGACAAAGGCCACTGAGCGCTGCCTGCTTCTCCTGGGGCTGTCATTTTCATCACCCTAGCTTTTAAAATCCTTAGTAACCTTTTAGAATGATCGTGGTTTTCCCTGGTAATGTAGCCACATTAGGAAAAGAGAACACCTAACCCCCCTTGAATTTGAAAGAATGTTCTTAACAAATCTTCGACACCTTGAGCCTGACCTTGTCCTCTTCCATACCCACAGGGATGTCTGATCTGATGAAACTTTCAGGAAATACACCCTGCTTTGGGACCCGCACCTCTGGGCGCAGAGCAGAACCAGACCCAGAGATGGGAAGGGATTTCTCACTCTGACTTTCCCCGGCATGACAAGCCTGAGATAGTTTGGTAAATGTCACTTTCTAGCAACTTTCTATGTAAAATCACCTTAGACTTCAATAAGTTAATATTTTCTCTTTTACAGATAAACATTTTTACTTTTCCTGATCATAAAAGTAGTACCTGCCCATTATAGAGAACCTAAGCAACACAGGAAAATATTCACGAGGAAATGCATGCTTCTTTTCCAACCACCCACAATAACCGCTATGAAGGGGATCCTGAACTCTCGGCAGACAGCAACTTCTTTGATCATTTATCAGCAATTCCCCTTTTCTGATCTCCACCCCCAGCTGGCCGTTCTCCCTTCCAGACGCACGGCCCAGGCTTGCCCTCTCCTGCCACCTTCCTGCGGGTCCTGTGTCATCCAAGTTCACATCCCCTGCCTCCTACTCTGCAGGCCTCTTCAGCCTCTAGGTCCCCAGGCCCAGCCTCGGGGCTCAGTCTGCCCGAACCCTGTCCTGAGCCACGAGTGTCTCCAGCTGCCCATCCGTGCTCTGCACCCACTGCCTGTCCAGGCCCTCAGCTCCCTTCCTAGGCCGACTCAAGTGTCTCCTCTCCCCTGGTCACCTGGCCCTTCCCCTCCTCCCCTCCCCCCCCCAATCCAGGCCTCATGGAATCAACTTCCTCTGGCTTCCTCTTCCTCAACTCACACCTTCAGCTGTGCTTCCTCACTGTCTGAGAATCCAGCCCCAGTGCCCAGCCTGGCCCACCAGGCCACCCAACCGCCGGCTCCTGGCCCATTGCCAACACTGCCCGCACGCACCCAAAGTGTCCCTGTGTCTCAGCTGCACCCTCTGTGCTCCTCTGCTCCAGGGTTGTCCTCCCTGCCTCTCCATTTCCCATATCCAGACTACCTATCCTCTGAGGCCGCCTCTGCCCTCCCGCAAGTCAGTCTGGGAGCGCCTGGGCCACACAGCCCCCAGGGCACTGGAGCTGGTTCCCTCTTCTCTCAAGCCCACCAGCAGGGTCTCCCTCACTGGCAGGACCTTCACCCTTCCTGCCCTAGGACTGCACCCCAAATTCCTTAACTACTCTTAACAGTTCATTTACTTAGGTGAATTTTAGAATCATTTTGATCAAATTCCTTAAAAATATTCATTGCAATTTTCACTAAAGCAGCATTAAGCCCATGAATTCTTTTGGGAAAAGCTGACATTGTGGTCTAGGTTTTTGTATTTTCAAGTCTTCTCTTCTAGCGAAGAGTAAAGTTTTGTGGTTTCTTTTTATTACAGGTGAGCACACGTTGTCACACCTGTGCGTGGGTAAGTTCTTTTATTGCTACCGTGAATAGACTGGGATTTTCTATTTTTATTTCTAAGCTCCTTTATTCCTGCTTATTTATCCAGACGGTGAAAAGACTGTTCTAGACCTAGTGTCTACCATCTGCTGTAGGACCCCTTTGATTTCCTCAAAGCACGACTGCAGGGCACCTGTGCTGAGGCCTGGCTCCTCTCCCTCAGCTGCAGCCCATCACTGGGAGCTGTAGCGGGACGTGTACGTGGGCTGAGGGAGAGAAGCAAGTGGCTCCAGGTGGTGGTGGAGGCCCCTGGGTAGTGGCAGAGCCCCTGAGTCTGTTGTGTGATCATAAGGGGGTGAGGGAGGTGACTAGGGGCTGAGGGGGGTCTCCCTCCCCTTTGGTTTTCTATTAACGAAGAGATCTAAGCCAGTGACCAATTACTTCTTACATCAACTCAGCGACTCCACAGTGAAGGGATGTTTAAGAGATTGGCAAATGGTTGATTGAACCTTGATCTCCAGTGCTTTGGAGCTTTGGTTCCATTTCTGGATTTCCTGCTTATTACAGAGGGAAGTGTGTGCACACGTGCACATGTGAGCGTGTTTGTATGTGTGAATGTGTGTGAGAGAGTCTGTGTGTGTGTGAGGAGTAGGGGGTGAGGGTTGTCGAGCATGGAGGAGCAGGCTGCTATCACTGTCCCAAAGTTATGATCTGGGACTTTCACAAAGGTCACTGTCTTGAAGGACATCTGTCAACTTGGGACTTTCTGGAGGGCTCAAGTCCTGCCCCAACTTGACCACACATGCCTTGGTGCTCCCTCTGTGGGTGGGGTCAAAAGATAGGAACTCAGGAGCTCCTTGGCCATGAATGCATCATACGGCCTCTCTGCAGCTCTTATCGTTACCCAGGACGATTGTTTCCAATAAATATTTGTGTTCATATTTAGAGGAGGTCTGCAAGCAACACAGTGTGAAAGTAAGAAATTAACATGCATAACTGCACATCTAACACACTGCACAGAGGAAGGAATTACTTTCCAGTTGTTTCCCTATCACCGTGATAGCAGGTTACAGGCGCTGTAGCCTGGACTTGGAAGTGAGTCTCCCTGGGCTCTGTTCACAGCCCTGCTGTACCCCTCCAGAACTCTGTCACATTGAGCCCCTCATGAAACATCAGAACCTCGGTTTCTTCAGCTTCAAAATGCAGAGGAGTGATCATCTGGCAGGACAGAGAGGCAGCCAAGCACAGGGTGAGGTCTGGGCCCTGGACTGTTGCTACTGGCCTTACTGCTTCATGCTATGCGGCTGGGCAGGTGACTCAACTGCTCAGGGGTCAGCTTCCTCCCCCGCAGAGTTTTGGGAGGATGAAAAGAGTGAGCCTGGGTAAAGTACTCAGTGTCTGGCGACCCCTACTCTGTATAAACGGCCGCTGTTGGGAGAATGAATGAGATCCTTGTGTAAAGGGCCTTGCATGGTGGTGGCACCCAGGTCACACTCTCTTGGAGACAGTTGTACCACTGTCAGCATCACATTCAGTGAGAAGTGGAAGGTTTCCCATTTTTACCCGATTTTTCTGACGGATCTAGAACTGATTTCCATGAACTGAATGGGCTGCCCTGGAAAAGGCAGGGAAGGAAGAGAATCAGGACCTTGGATTGGGGGCAGGGTTTGGCTCAAGACTAAGAAACTAAACTGAGTCTTGCTGTGTCATTTTGTATATGTGTGTACACTTATACAAAAGGGACACATTTTAGAAGGGACACTTATTAGAAAACTTCCTCTGGGGATGAGATGGCGGTGGGGCAGAGAGACACGGTCATTTCACAGAAGGTTACAGTAAACAAGAATGACTGCTTCTGCTACAAAAACACTGAGATTTTTGGTAAACTGAGCCTTTGAGAATTTTCTGCATTGTACTGTGCTGAAGTGCAGAAACATCTGGATTGACTGAAACAAGCAGCTGACTGAGGTTTTAGAAGGCAGTATCTCCTACAAGTTCAACCCCAGACTCCACAGTTCACATTCTGAGCACGTTCACATCCGCAGGCCTGACTGCAATTCCAGTCCAGGCTGAGGAGTTTGGAAACAACCTCCCTGTGGATCGGGAACTGGAAGGAGGAGAGAGAGGCTGTGCACCTGTGCTGCTGGGAACCTCCTCTCCTGCGGCTTCTGTTTTCCAGCACAGCCTGGTGAAGAGGGTCTGGGCAAGATTCTGTCTGAGCAGAACACAGGGTGGTCTGCAGTGAGCAGACGGAAGACTTACGTCTGCACGTTCAGGGCTGGGGTTGGGGGCCGACTGTGGTCTGCAGAGACTGTAGGTCCCAG
>NW_020837981.1:0-18993 GCF_003676395.1 Aethalodelphis obliquidens | reverse complement strand
GTGAGCTTCATGAGGGTGTGGCCCAGAGTGGAGTAGGTGATGAAGGATATTCGCAGGTTAGGGCTGGGGAGGAAGCACGTGCTCATGAGAAGGTGTACGTGACACAGGCTCAAAATTAAGCCAATGAGCAGCCAGAAAGAAGGTACATTCCAATTTCTCTGTTCCTCACCCCAACTCTTCCCCTTTGGGGTCCATTTCCCAAACCCTGGAAGCTCCTATATCTTTAGTGATAGATTTTAGGAATCTTGGTGAACGAGGCCTGTGGAGATGTGGTGTCTTCCTGGAAGAAAGTGCCAGGATGGCATCCTGCCCCAGCCCTATGCTCCCAACACGCCCCTCGCCCCAAACACACACACACACACGCACACACGCACACACCAGGAGACAGACACCTATGCCCGTGGCATGAGGGCCTCCCAGCTGGCTTCTCCTCTTCTATAAGATTCTTTGTACCTTCACTCCTCTTCCTCCCTTCACAGCCCTCTCTGCCTTGTCTCTTTGTACCTTCACCCCTCTTCCTCCCTTCACAGCCCTCCCTGCCTTGTCTCTTCTCATCTGGAAAAAGCGTTCTCTCTCTTGGCAGCTAATCATATACATCCCTCCCTTTCTTCTCCCTGGCCACTGACTTTTGGTCCATTGACCCTCATTACCTTTCAGCTAAATTGCTACAATAGGTTCATGGATAAGCTCCCTACTGCTCCTCGTTCTTGTTACAAAACATTTTACCCACAATATCAGACTTTCCTTCCTGGGACACAACCTTGATCATGTCAGACCCCTGACCAAGAATCATCTATAGCTCCCTATTGTTCACAGCAGGAAATACAAGTCCCTTGGCCTGGCATTATAAGCCCTGATGACCTTGGTCCAAATCTGTCCTGTCCAGCCTCATCTCCTAGCCTTCTCCTGAGTTAACCCTACTCTCCAGCTGAACAGACCACTCACTGCACAAGAAGTCTCCTTGATGGTTCCCATTACCCTGTCTTTCCCCATTCTTCAAGACCCAGTTCAAAATTACACATCCTCTGGGAAACCATCCTTGACTTTTTTCCTAAGAATTCTTCCTTTTTCCTTTTAATTTGCCTTATAAGTCCTTCGCCCTTTTCTTTTGGCCCTTGGCACCATTTAACCTGGTGTTTAGTTATCGTGTTACTGGTTTGCCTGTTTCCTCATCTATGAGGTCCTCAAGGGCAGACTGTGTCCCCTACAATATGGCCCATCTTCCAGGTAGGACCCAGGAAAGCTGCTGAGACCTGATGGAACCAGTGTTATCTCTTCTGATTCAGAACACCCCCCTGGGCTCTGTGCTCCTGACCCGAGGGGCTCCCATGGCCACTGAGCCTAAACAGCTGTGTACTCTGCCTGGGAGGGGTAAATACCCTGAAACTTGGAGAAGTCGTACTTGTCATACTTCTTGACCAAATCTTCCACAAAGGCGTAAACGTCCATCCAGTTGTTGTTCACACTGCCTGACCTGAAAATGAAGAAGACCTGAGTCAGACAGATGAGGTGCATCTATTGTGTGGGCAGAATTTCTGTCTCCTCAGCTTCCAGCAGACCCTTTAGCAACTCCCCCCGCCCGCCCCCCTGCGCCCACCAATGTAGCTGAAGGCTGCCACACTCCCTCAGAGACCTCAGTGGGTCACCGTGGTGATGACTTCATCAGTGTGAGTGTGGGAAGGGTGACCAACCAGACCTGTGTGCTTGGGACTCAGAACTTTTAGGGATGAGGGACTTCTGGTGGCAAACTAGGATGGTTGGGCAGGCTTGGTGGAGCTGTTCCACAGGAAATGATGTAGAATGCATCGGTTGGAAAAGCCTCCAGTGATTCTGATATGACTCTTTTGGTCCCTCAATTCCCCTTGGCAATAAACCACTCCTAGCTCTCTACTCCTCTCCTGCCCCTTGAAAAGGTGTGGGGGTGGGCAGGGGTCAGGGCTCTCTGGCACACCATTCCCACAAAAGGCTCTTAGTTGGTCCTAGCATTCATTCTGCATCCTCTAGGCTGCATCTAAATCTCTCAACAAATAGTGATGAAACTAAGAATAGATTCTTTTAACATTATCAAGATTATCATTCATTGAGATGTATGTACCAGGCACTTTACATACATGATTTCCAATTCCAGAACAACCCCATAATATCAGCATTATTTTCATTTTCATAAGAAAGTTGAGGCTCTCACAAGTCATGGAATTTTCCACAATTTCCATAGCTAACATGGATCTGAATCCAGATCTCGCCTCAAAACCCATGCTCTACCCATTGCACTGGGTAGATGTGTGTGACACGGTTATGTCCAACATTTGCTGGGTAGCAAACACTAGACTCTGACAACTCCCACAATATAAACTTTCTATCAGAAGCTTCCATGCTAAAGTGCAAGACAACTTTTTAAACTAATGGTAACACCTGAAACTAATAAAATATTTTAAGTCAACTATACTTCAGTTAAAAAATAGAACTATGTACTCAACTCAAAAAAAGAGAACACATATCACAATAATTATACACCATGTCCTAATGAGATTTATCCTTGGAATGTGAGCATGGTTCAACACATGCAAATTAAAAAGTGGGACACACTACATTAATAGAATGAAAGATAACAGTCCAGATGATCATCTCAACAGATGCATAAAAAGCATTTGACAAATTACAACAACACTTCATGCTAAAAACTTCAAACAGATTGGGTATAGAAGGAACAGACCGCAACACAATTAAGGCCATATACAACAAACCCACAGTTACCATTATACTCGATGGTGGAAAGTTGAAAGCTCTGCTTCTAAGATCAGGAACAAGACAAGGATGTCCACTCTTGCCACTACTATTCAACATAGTATTGAAAGTCCTAGCCATGGCAATCAGAGAATAAAAAGAAATAAAAGGGATACAAACTGGAAAAGAAATAAAACTGTCACTGCAGACGACATGATACTATACATAGAAAATCCTAAAGATGCCACCACAAAACCACTAGAACTAATCAATGAATTTGGTAAGGTTGCAGGATACAAAATTAATGCACAGAAATCTCTTGCATTCCTGTACACTAACAACAAAAGATCAGAAAGAGAAATTAAAGAAACAATCTCATTTGCCATCGCAGCTCAATATCACAAAAACAAACAGCCCAATCCAAAAATGGGCAGAAGACCTAAACAGACATTTCTCCAAAGAAGACATACAGATGGGTAACAGATACATGAAAAGATGCTCAACATCGCTAATCAATAGGGAAATGCGAATCAAAACCACAGTGAGGTATCACCTCACATGGGTCAGAATGGCCATCATCAAAAAATAAATGCTGGAGAAGGTGTGGAGAAAAGGGAACCCTCTTGCACTGGTGGGAATGTAAATTGATACAGTATGGACGTTCCTTAAAAAACTAAAAATAGAACTACTATATGACCCAGCAATCCCACTACTGGGCACATACCCTGAGAAAACAATAATTCAAAAAGATACATGTACCACAATGTTCACTGCAGCACTATTTACAATAGCCAGGACACGGAAGCAACCTAAATGTCCATCAACAGATGAATGGATAAAGAAGATGTGGTACATATATACAATGGAGTATTACTCAGCCATAAAAAGGAACGAAATTGAGTTATTTGTAGTGAGGCAGATGGACCTAGAATCTGTCATACAGAGTGAAGTAAGTGAGAAAGAGAAAAACAAATACCGTATGCTAACGCATATATATGGGATTTAAAAAAGCGGTACTGATGAACCTAACGGACATCAGTACATTTAATAAATGTACTGGACAGGAATAAAGATGCAGACGTAGAGAACGGACTTGAGGGCACGGGGGTGGGGAGGGGAAGCAGGGATGAAGTGAGAGAGTAGCATTGACATATATACACTACTAAATGTAAAATGGATGGCTAGTGGGAAGCTTCTGCATAGCACAGGGAGATCAGCTCGGTGTTTTGTGACGACCTAGAGGGATGGGGTAGGGAGGGTGGGAGGGAAGCTCAGGAGGGAGGGGATACGGGGATATATGTATACATATAGCTGATTCACTTTGTTGTACAGTAGAAACCAACAAAACATGGTAAAGCATTTGTACTCCAATAAAGATGTGAAAAAAACAACAACACAATGAGATACATCTCACACCTGTTAGAATGGCTATAATTAAGAAGACAAGAGATAACAAGCATTGGTGAGGACATACAGAAAAAGGAAACTTTTACACTGTTGATGGGAATGTAAATTGCTTTAGCCACTATGGAAAACAGTATGGAGGTTCCTGAGAAAATTAAATATAGAATTTCCACATGACCCAGCAATCCCACTTCTGGGTATATATCTAAAGGGAATGAAAACAGGATATTGAAGAGATATATGCACTTCCGTGTTTATTGCAGCATTATTCACAATAGCCAAGATATAGACACAACCTAAGTGCTCATCAACAGATGAGTAGATAAAGAAGATGTTGTATGTATATACAATGGAATATAATTCAGCCATAAGAAAGGCCATCCTGCCATTTGTGGCAACATTGATGGACTTTTCACTAAGTAAGATAAGTCAGACAAAGACAAATACTCTATGATATCACTTATATGTGAATCTAAAAAACCCAACTCGTCACAACAGAGTAAAATGGTGGTTACCAGGGGCTTGGGGGAATAAGAAGTGTTGTTTAAGGGTACAAACTTGCAAAGAGTTGACAAATAAATCTTGGATATCTAATGCACAGTTTAGTGAACACAGACAACAATATTTTATTTTAATCATCAAATTTTCTAAGAGACTAGATCTTAATTATTCCAACCACAAAAAAAGAAATAATAGTTATGTGATGTGATAGAGGTGCTATCTAAATTTATTTGATATATGTCAAATATATTTGAATACAAATAATGATTTTTAAAAAGAAAGAAAAAGAAAATCAGGAAAATTAACATATATATATATAATATATATATCACACATGAGAATATTAACTTGTAACCATGAATACCCAGGTAACTGTAAAGAAAATATCTATAATAGATATTGAAAATAGCTTCACACAAAGGAAGTGAAAAGGTAACCAAAACCTGTCGCTACAAAAAAAAAAAAATCAACTAAACTCAAAGGAAGGTAGAAATGGAGAAAATTAGGGAGAAAAAAGCTAGAAGACATGTAGAAAACAAATAGCAAAGTGTCCGATGTAAGTCCTTCCCTATCAGTAATTACTTTAAATGTACATGGATTAAACTCTCCAATCAAAAGGTACAGATTGCCAGAATGGATCAAAAAAGATGCAACCATATGATGTCTACAAGAGACTCACTTTCAATGTTAAGACACCAGGAGGCTGAAAATGAAAGGATGAAAAGAGATATTCCAAGTAAAGAGAAACCTAAACAGAGCTGGGATGACTATAATTAACAAACTAGACTTTACATATAAAACTGTTATAAAAGACAAAGAAAGACATTATATAATTACAGGAGGGTCATTTCACTGAGAAGACAAAACAATTATAAACAGATAAGAACCAAATATCAGAGAAGCAAAATTTAGGAAGCAAACACTGACAGACTTAAGGGAGAAACAGACAGTTCTACAGTAATAGTTAGAAACGTCAAAATCCCACTTTCAGTAATAGAACAATCAGACAGAATATAAGAAAATAGAGAAATAAGGGAATAGAGGATGTGAACATCATCATAAGCCAACTGTACCTAACAGATATGTACAGAACACTCTTCTCCCAAACAGTAGAATACACATTTTTCTCAAGTGCATGTGAAATGTTCTCCAGGATAGAGTACCTGTTAGACCACAAAGCATTTCTTTAAAATTTTTAAATGATGGAAATCACCCCAAAACTTAAAATCATTTCCAACTGCAATGAAATAAAGCTATAAGTCAATAGCAGAAAATAATCTGGAAATTCACAAATATGTGGAAATTAAACAATACCCTTTTAATCAGCAAATTGGTCAAAGAGGAAATCACAGAGAAATTAGAAAATACCAGGAGACAACTGAAAATGAAAACACAACATACCAAAATATACAGTGAAAGTAGAATTGAGAGGGAACTTTGTAGCTGTAGACAAATACATTAAAAAGGAAGAAAAATCTCAAATCTGTACACTAACTTTACAGCTTATGAAACTGGAAAAAGAAATGAAAACTAACCCAAAGTAGCAGAAGGGAAGAAATAATAAAGATTATAACAGAGATAAATAAAATATAGAATAGACAGAGAAATACCAGTGAAATTAAAAATTGGTATGTTGAAAAGATCAACAAAATTGACAAACCTTTATATCCATTGATTTAAATAAAAGAGAGATGACTCAAATTAATGAAATCAGAAAATGAAGTGGGGGCTTCCCTGGTGGCACAGTGGTTGATAGTCCGCCTGCCGATGCAGGGGACACGGGTTCGTGCCCCGGTCTGGGAAGATCCCACATGCCGTGGAGCAGCTGGGCCCGTGAGCCATGGCTGCTGAGCCTGTGCGTCCAGAGCCTGTGCTCCGCAACGCGAGAGGCCACAACAGTGAGAGGCCCACGTACCGCAAAAAAAAAAAAAAGAGAATGAAGTGGGACACTACTACTGATTTTATACAAATAAAAAGGATTATAAGAGAACACTGGAACTTGTAAGCCAGCAAAATAGATAACCTAGATGAAATTAGCAAATTCCAAGAAACACACTTACCTGCCCAAACTGTATCATGAGGAAACAAAAGCTGAATAGACCTATAACTAGTAAAGAGATTGAATCAGTAATCAATAATCTCCCAACAGAGAAAAGTCCAGGACCAGATGGTTTCACAGATTAATTCTACTAATCATTTAAAGAGGAATTAACACTAATCCTTCTCCAAATCTTCCAAAAAACTGAAGTGGAGGGAACACTTTCAAACGTATTTTATGAGGCTGGCATTACCCTGACACCAAAGCCAGACAAACACTTCAAGAAGAGTACAGACTAATATTTCATATGGATATAAATTCAAAAATCCTCAACAAAAAAAATCTAGCAGCATCTGAAAAGGTAGGATTTATTTCCACAATACAAAGATGGTTCAACATGTAAAAATCAAACAATGTAATTAATAAAATTAATTTATCAGAGAAACCAAACTATGTGATCATTTCAACTGATGTAGAATCACTTGATAAAATCTAAAATTCCTTCTTCATAAAAACACTCATATTGGGAATAGAGAAAAATTCTATGAAAAACATGATAAAGGCTAAACAGCTAACATACCAATGGTGAAGACTAAAAGCTTTTCCCCAAAGATGAAGAGTAGTACAAGGATGCCCGCTTTCATCACTTCTATTCAACATAGCATTGGAAGTTATAGCTAGAGCAACTAGGCAAGAAAGAGAAATAAAGGCATCCAAATTGAAAAATAAGGAAAAAAGATGTTAACATCTCTGTTCTTGGATAATATAATCTTACATGTAAAAACCCCCAAAGATTTCACAAAAAATGTTTGAGTTAATAAGGAAATTCAGCAAAGTTATAGGATACAAAATCAATGTATAAAAATCAGTTATATTTCTATATACTAATAATGAACATTCCAAGAAGGAAATTAAGAAAACAATTCCATTTACAATATCATCAAACAGAATAAAATACTCAAGAATTAATTTAATCAATGAGGCAAAAGACCAGTACATTGAAAACTAGAATACATTGCTGAAAGAAAATTTAAAATATGTGAATCATTGTTAAAACATAAGGAAAATCATAAAGTTTTCTATGGCAAGACAATCAGACTAAGTCAGAATTGAAACATGCACGACATGCCCCCATTTGTGATGGACCTCTCCCAAATATTCATTGTGCTTCTGCATTATGCATTAACCAGACCTCCTCAAGGCACCCTAAAATTCATATGGAATCTCAGGGGATTCAAATAGCTATAAGCAAAATCTTGAATAAGAACAAAGTTGGCAGATTCATATTTTCTGGTTTCAAAATTTAATACAAAGCTATTGTATTAATAGCTTGACCAAAACAGTGTGGTACTGGCATAAGGACAGACATATAGAACAATGGAATAAAATGGAGAGCCCAGAAATAAACCCTCGTATATGTATTCAATTGGTTTTTGACAAGGGTACCATCAAGACTATCCAGTGTGGGAAATGACAGTATTTTCAACAAATGATTCTAGGAAAACTAGATGTCTACACGCAAAAGAATGCAGTTAGATTCTTATCTTACACCTACATAGTATATACAAAAATTAACTCAAAATGGATCAAAGACCTAAATGTAAAGGCTAAAACTAATAAACTTATAAAAAAAACATAGGGGAAAAGCTTTATCACATTGGATTTTGTAATGGTTTTTAGATATGACACCAAAAGCACAGACAATAAAGAAAAAAGAGATAAACCAAACTTCATCAAAAGTAAAAACTTTTGTACAAAGGATACCATGAAAAAAAATGAAAAGAGAGGGGCTTCCCTGGTGGTCCAATGGTTAAGAATCTGCCTTCCAAAGCAGGGGACACACGTTTGATCCCTGGTTGGGGAACTAAGATCCCACATGCTGTGGGGCAGCTAAGACCGTGAGCCACAACTACTGAGCCCGTGCACTCTAGAGCCTGCGTGCCACAACTAGAGAGTCCATGTGCCACAACTACTGAGCCTGCACACTCTGGAGCCCACGAGCCATAACTAGAGAGAAGCCTGCGTGCTGCAACTAGAGAAGCCTGCACACCTCAACGAAGAGCCCGCATGCTGCAACTAAGACCAGATGCAGCCAAATAAATAAATAAATATTAAAAAAGAAAAGATAACCTACAGAACGAAAGAACAATTGCAAATCATATATCTGATAAGAAATTGATATCCAGAATACATAAGAACTCCTACAACTCAACAACCAAAACCAAACAACCCAATTCAAAGATGTTAACATCTTTTTTACGGCTACACCAGCTATGTCAGAGGGATCAGTGCTGCCTCCCAGCACTTAAGAAGCCAAAGGAGGCAGGAGGTGGGGGAGGGGGTGGGTGAGAGGGGTGGGAAGTGGGGACAACCTGGCTCAGGAAGCCATTTCTCTGGTGCCTTTCTAGTCCCCCTACCTCACACCCTTCTTGGAGGAGAGGAAAGGGGAGCATCCTTCCACTATTTAATGTTTTGCAGCAAACTAACTTTGATTGACATTGAGCAAATCATTTAGTACTCCCAGCCTCAGTTTCATCTCCTTAAAGTAGGGATACAGAACCTACTTCCTCAAGCTCTTGGTTGTTCTTAGTGTTCAGCACATCCCTGAAACATAATAAGTGATCCACCTGTCCCCAGAGCCCTTCCCCATCCATCCTGGGGCTGTGCTGTGCCCACACTGGGCTTGACTGCAGACAGCAGGGGTGTGGGCAATGGCACTGTAACAGGATGGCAGCTGACAGGACCCTTTGGACTCACTGCCACTCTCTGGAAAGACTGACCCAAAGAGGCTGTCATCCCCCTACAATGCCCATACATCCCCAACCCCAATGCCCAAGAGGGGAATCACTACCACCCTGGGCAACAAGATGTGCCCAGGGCATCTCAGAATTCCTGCCACTGAACCGTGAGGAGGGAATTTCTCTTCTAGCAAGCAGGGTGCTCCCACCTCTACTGCCTCTGCTTAGAAGCTAGTGGGCTGGGGCACACATCCCCCCCAGTCATCAGTCTCCACAGAGAATAAGAGGAATCAGAGGAAGTACAAACTGGGATGCTGGAATTAGGGAAACACAGGAAGCCTGGGTTCTGTCACCCCCACCAGCCTCTGGGCTACTTCACCCAAACTCTGGGAGCCTGCTCCCCTTTCCAGGAGATTGCATATGCAAATACTTTCCCTGCTTTATATCCCAGTATTGTTTTGAGGATGGCAGATGTGCAGTAACGGGCTTTGGGGACCATAAAGTGCTTCAGTGATATTGGGAGTCAAACCACTGTTATTACCGAATAAGTAAAATTTATCCTCAGTCCCATAGAGGAGTTGAAAATGGAACCAAGGCAATCTCTCCAGTCTGAAGACCAGCCCATCCCTTTCCTTCCTTGAGGGCCAGAAGGTACCTAATGCACAGCCCAGGTTTCCCAAAGCCACGTGCAGAAAGACCAAAGCGTTCAAAAAGTGCACACAAACTGTAATGTGGATCTCTAAGTAGTCAAAGAAAGCAGCAAAACATTTAGAACCAGCAAAGCAAAGGACTTTCTAAGCAGTGACACCAGGAGAATGCCTAACAGATGACACGGCAATCTCTCTGGGGCCCAGGAAAAATAGAGGTCATTTGGTTAAAAACAAAACAAAACAAAAAACACAACCCCAAACCCAAAGTGAGCTTCTCCCAAGGGCTGAGAAGATAGCGCTTAGCAATCACCTGTCCCTCCAGCTGTTTAAGGGGCGTGCAGGCCACAGGTCCTAGACAAGCTGATGGAGAGACTGACAACCATCCAGAAACCTATGGTGGCCTTTTTTCCTTTCCCAAAGAAAAAGTCCCAGGAAACGAATGCCCAGGTCACTCCCTCTGCCTCAGGACAAGGAGGGAGGCCACAGAGGTCTCACCAAGACTACTCCACCCTCTCCCCTCACAGAAGCTGGCGTCTGTTTAAGCCACGTCTTGCCCACACTGACATCAGAGACAGCAGTACTACCACCAATGGCGCCGTCAGGGGCAGGAGGGCCACTCACATGTCCAAGATGAAGTAGAGGTCAAAAGAGCTCTGGCAGGAGTTCTCGTCTTTTGCCCGTCTCTTCCGGGTCCAGGTGCTGGGGCCGCGGAGGTGGTGGAAGGTTCCCGCGTCCTGGATGAGGTGGCGGTAGAGGTTCCCCCAGTCCAGACTGAGGTGATGGAGATCCTTCCAGCCTGGACCGTCGTGCTGGAAGCTCCCCGCGCTCAGCAGCGGCGGCGGCAGCACCAGCAGCAGGAAGAGCGTGGGCCCCGGCACGCCAGACCCGCTGCTTCCCATTTTTTTTGGCTACCCCTGCGGCCCCCCTGGATGCCGGCCACTCAGGCCACCTGAGGCGCCGGCCTCTGCTGTGTCTGCGCGTTCCCAGGGTCCTCGGCCCCTCTAGCCCTTTCCCCAAAGCTGTGAGCCTCCCCCGGTACCTGCCCTGAGGGCAGAAGACACAAAGATGGCTGGCCTTGGGGGCTGGCCTTGGGGGCTGGCCCTTCCCCCACCCCAAGGGGGCAGAATTCCCTGTGATGTCCCTTATGATGGACAGGAAGGTTGGCATGGTGACTTTGTGACCTGCAGCTCTGCTCAGTGTCCTGCCTGTTGACAATCCCAGGGGGGAGTCAGGGGCTCTTTGGAGGGGCAGTAAGATGAGGCCTCCGTTTGTTCCTCATCCCAGACCCTCTCAGGTGGCCATTAAAATCCTGGAGAAATCCTGCCTTTTTGTCAGCTGAAAGAGGGCAGCTGAGGTGGCTTAGCTGAGGACATCGCTGTGGGGGAGGAGGTCCAGGAACTCGGAGTGTAGAGTGTTGCAGTGGTCATTCATGTGACCCAGTGGATGGAAGGATCTAGAAGGGGAAGAAGGTCCTGCAAGGATGTCAAAGTCCCTTGTGACTGAAGGGCATGCCAGTTATCTACTTTTTGTAAAAGCCATCACAAGCTGAGTGACAAAACAAAACTATTTCGTTATGCTCACAGGGTCTGTGGACCAGAAATTCGGAGAGGGCTGAGTGATGATGGCTTGTCTCTGGTCCATGGAGAAACATGCAAAAACTTAATGGGGGGGGGCGGGGCGTGGTGGGCTCGCAGCTGTTAACTTGCGACCATTAGCTCGAGACCGTTAGAACGTGACCTTTAGTCATCCTCCCAGCGGCCCTCGCGGCAGGGAGTGCGGTGAGGGGTGGATTGCGGCCTTCTTCCCGGGGCCCTCCAGGCCTTCCGGCCTCAGGCTGCCAGGTGAGCTGGGGGTCCGGGGACAGGCTGAGGGCTGTGGAGCCCTGGCCATGGCCGCCCACGGACTGGGCCCAGGCCTTGAAGCAGTGGCCGAACCTCTCCCCGAAACCCGCCTCCGGGACCTAATGGCGGCGGCGGTGGTCTCCATGGGTCACAGTCCGTGGGACCCGGCCCCCATTTAGGCGGCCTGAGGAGCCTGAGGGCTGGTCCTGGGCGCCTGGCTCCCTCAGGCTGGGCAGGGTCTGGAGACCTGGCCCTGAGGGCGCCGCCAGCTGAGCTCTGCCTCTTCAGCTGGACCTGGGCACTGGCGGGAGGACCCAGACTGGGTGCTGGACGAACGCTCCCGGGCAGAGTGATCGGCCTGCGCTGGGACCCCCTCGCTTAGCCGGCGCCTGCACCTCGGCGGACGAAAGTCCGGCCTTGGGACATTGAACAAGTAAAACGAGGGGTAATGATGTCTCTTTGCTTATGGGATTGGTTAAGTGTTGAAAGTCGAAAGGAGGCGTGGAGACAATTAAATGCCTCCCCTTCCCTTTCTTGTCAGAACAGAGAATAACATTTGTTATTAACAAATGTTAATAACATCGTGACCTGACTGTGACCTGACCTCAAGAACGAAGGATCAGACACCAAGATGTCTGCAACAACTAATCACGCCCCTCCCTCACCTTTCCTATAAAAGGGTTTTGCTGAAAGCTTTCGGGCGTTTGGGGTTTTTAAGGCATGAGCCATTGTCTCCTTGCATGGCCCTGAAATAAACCTTTCTCTGCTCCAAACTCAGACGTCTGGTATTTGGCCTCATAGTGCGTCGGGCACACGGACTTGCGTTTGGGTAACAAATCCATTCGCTCCTTCATGTAAATTTTAGAAGTAGCACACTGTTTTCACTCCTCTCCCCAGCCAAACCTTCTAATATTCGACTACAATAACTGTACATATTTGGAGGGATTTGAATCTGTGATCTGGACTCCTCCTATCAGTGAACACGGCAATGTCTTCATTTATTTGAGTTGTTTTCAATGCCTTTCCTATAAATTTCCCTATGAATATCTTGACTTCTTTTGTCAAGTGCCTTCCCTATATACTCTGTATTTTTGATGCTATTGGAATGGCACTTTTTTTTTTTTTGCCCGGTACGCGGCCTCTCACCGTTGCGGCCCCTCCCGTTGCGGAGCACAGGCTCCGGACGCGCAGGCCCAGCGGCCATGGCTCACAGGCCCAGCCGCTCCGCGGCATGTGGGATCCCCCCGGACCGGGGCACGAACCCGTGTCCCCTGCATCGGCAGACGGACCCTCAACCACTGCGCCACCAGGGAAGCCCTGGAATGGCACTTTTAATACAGAGTTTTTAAATGATTGCTATCCTGAAGAAATTTATGTATTTATTGATACACTCACCCCACTTGCTAAACTCTGTTATTATAAAAATTTATCTGTAGAATTGTTTGTGTTTCTATAAAAAATGAACAAAACCCAAAAACATTATGCTGACTAGTTCTGCAATGAAATGTTGACTCGAAGTTGTGATGGAGGCATTCTTGATTTTAAAGAGAATAATTCTAACACATCACGTTTAAGAATGGTATTTATTGAAGGCTTCTGTTGGATATCTTTTGTCAGATTAGGGAGTTTCCTTGTTATTCTCGGTTTGATACAAATCATGAAGGAGTGTTGAATTTTATCTAAATTCTCTTTCTGTATATTCTTTTGAAGAATATGTGCATTTCACGAATAATCTGTTAGTGTGATTAATTACATTTTAATATTTTATAACTAAACCCAAATTGATCATGATAATTTTTTAGAACACTGCTGGATTGCGTTTACCATTAGTTTAGAATTTTTTAACTTGTGATCACGAGAGAGGCTGCCCTTTAATTCCTGTTTTTGTGCTATTCTTATCTGATTTTGATATTAGGTATACTAGCCTCATAAAATGTGTTTGGGAATGTTTTCACCTTTTTTTGGAAAGACTTTGAACATGATCACAATAATCTCCTCTTTGAATATTTGATATGATATAATCTATGCCTGGTGTTTTCCTTGTGGGAACTTTTTAAACTGATAAAATTTACTCAATATTTACTGAATGTTATGGACTGAATTGTGCACCCACCAATTTAGATTTTGAACCCTAACCTCTAATGTGACTGTATTTGGAGATTAGGGCCTTTAGGGAGGTGACTGAGGTTAATTGAGGTTATAAAGTGGAGTCCTAATCCCAGAAGACAGATATCCTCATAAGAAGAGAAAGAGACACCAGAACTCTCTTACTACACAGGCACAGAGGAAAGGCCATGTGAGGACACAGCGAGAAGGTGGTCATTTGAAATCCAGGAAGAGAAACCACATCAGAAACCAACCCTGTTGGCACTTTGATCTTGGACTTCCTGCCTCCAGACGGTGAGAAAATAAATTTCTGTTTTTAAGCCACCCAGCCTGTGGTACTTTGTTAAGGCAGCCTGAGCAGGCTACCACACTGGATTGTTTAGTGCTTCTATTCTTTTATCAGTCATTTCAGATATATTTTTCTAGGAATTTGAACATCTTTTCCCCTATATTGGTATAAAGTTGTTCAGAATATGTTTGATTTTTATATTTCTACTCTATCTTCTTTTTAATTCCTATTATTACTTGTAAGACTCTTTTCTTATTTTATGGATTCACAACAAGGAGGGTATTGCCTCCAAGAGGTTGAAAATTAGTTAAGAATCTTTTAAAGTAGGAAGCACAGTCATAAAGAGATATATAGTTTCTCTGTGATGTTACATTAAACAATTTTTTTGGTATCATAAATTTCTATAAGCTAGTGGTTAGAGCTAGAAACTTGGTAAGATTCAAGGTTAATTGTTTTTGTTGTTGTTGTTGATTTTATTCTTCTTGTATTACATCAGGAGACACATGATACTTGGTAGTTGTATTTTTACTGATGATAAGATTGGTAAATGGGATCAAGTTTGTCAGTCTGTTCCCACCATTAAATTTCTCCAGCAATGTTTTGACTCATGGTTAAATCCCAGCAACATTCCAGCTAATGGCTTAAGCATCTATTAATGATAAATGTCTATGTTATTTCATTAAGCATTGCAAAATGGTGACTTTAAAAAAATTTTTTTATTGGAGTATAGTTGATTCACAGTGTTGTGTTAGTTTCAGGTGTACAGCAAAGTGAATGAGCTATACATATACATATAGCCACTCTTTTAAAAATTTTTTTTGGATTCTTTTCCCATATAGGCCATTACAGAGTATTGAGTAGAGTTCCCTGTGCTATACAGCAGCTAAAATGGTGACTTCTAATTTTATTATTTCTTCTGTATTTATTAGCTGAGGTTCTTTTTTCCCCCTTTTGATTGAGATATAATTAACATAGCATTATATAAGTTTAATGTAAGCAGCATAATAATTTGACTTACATATACTGTGAAATGGTTACCACAGTAAGGTTAGTTAACTTATATCATCTCATCTAGATACAAAAAAAAAAAGAAAAAGAGTTTTTTCCTATGAAGAGATTTCTTAAGATCTATCGTCTTAACAAATTTCAAATATATCACATAGCAGTGTTAACTGTAGTTATTATGTTGTAAATTACATCCCAAGTACTGTTTGCACCTTTTGAACAGCTTTATTCAATTTCTTCTCCCCCAACTCCCCACCTCTGGTAATCACAAATATGGTCTCTTTTTCTATGAGGTTTTATTTTTTTTTTAAGGTTCCACATATAAGTGAGATCACACAGTATTTATCTTTCTCTGACTTATTTCACTTAGCAAAATGCTATCAAGTTCTATCCATGTTGTCACAATGGCAGGATTTCCTGTCTTTTTATGGCCAAATAAAATTTCATTGTGTATATATATATATATATATATATATACATATACATATATATATACACCACAACTTTTAAATTCAAAAAAATTTTAGTGAGATATACCTTATTTACAATATTATGTTAGTTTTAGATGTACAAAAATTTTAGAGATTATACTCCATTTATAGTTATTATAAAATATTTGTTATATTGCCTGTGCTGCAGAATATTTCCTTGTAGCTTATTATTTCATACATAGTAGTTTGTACCTCTTAATTCCCTACCCTTATCTTGCCCCTCCCCGCTTCCATCTCCTCGCTGGTAACCACTAGTTTGTTCTCTATATCTGTGAATCTGTTTCTTTTTTGTTATATTCACTAGTTTGTTTCATTTTCTAGATTCCACATATAAGTGATAACATACAGTATTTGTCTTTCTCTGACTTATTTTACTGAGCATGGTACTCTCCAGGTCGATCCATGTTGTGGCAAATTGCACAATTTCATTCTTTTTTAGGGCTGAGTAGTATTCCATTGTGTGTGTGTGTGTGTGTGTGTGTGTGTGTTTGTGTTGACAATGCGAGCAACAGCTATTGAGGGGGAGGCACTCCTGGCTGGGTCAAAGGCAGATCTTTGGTCTGCAGAGCATTTGTGCATAGTGGAGATACATTAAGACGAAGTTGACACACCTCCCCTGTAAGGAAGAGAAGTCACTGAGAAGCCACCAGAATTGGGAGCAGAAGGCTGTGGTTCCCTTGGTTCAAGGGGAGCAGGCTCAGGACCTGTTAGGATCCCCAGGGTGAGCCCTCGTTGATGCCCTTCCTCTCCCTGGGTGCTGGCCTCCAGCCTGTGCTCCTATTTCTAGACTCAATTCAGGCACTGGACAATTGCCTTCCCTTCCCCAGGGAACCCTGTTGTTCTGACTCTGGCCTGCCTTTGCTCTGGTGTTGAACTTGCCTGCTTCCTTCTGGACTGGGAGCCTATGGAGCAAAGACAAGGGCTGATTGCCACTGTAGCCCCAGCATTGCCCAGGCTCTCTTCGTGACTGTGTGCCGAAGGGATGAGTCCCCACCACAACCCTCAGGCTGGGCTCTGGGCCCACAGGGCAAGGGCAGGTGGGGGCACCCTCAGATGGGTGATGGGCTATGGAGGCACATGGGCCCCTAGGTTTGGGTAAAGATTGATGCAGATCCTTTGGGACAGTGTAATCCGTCTGTAGCAAAAACTGCCCCTGGCTTTTCTGTCCTTTCCTCCTTGTCCCCAGCTCCTGCTCAGCTGAAGAGCCCAGATTGCCAGACGGTGCCCTAAGCACTCTGGAAGCTGGCAACAACTCTGAGCACTCAGCTCCAAGAGATGCAGACAGTGAGTAAGAAAGGGTCTCCATGCTCTGAGGCAGCATAAGGGAGAAGAGGGAGAACACCTTGGTCTTTCCCAGACTCCCAGCTCACTTCCAGTGGGCAGGTCCTCAAGGACCACAGGATCTCCCTTTACCCCCCAAAATCTCATTGGCAACCAAGGCAGTCAGAACGTAGGAGCACAGTTTGAGCCATGGCCCCTGAGTGTGGACCCTTCTTAGCCTGATCTGTGCATCCCCACACCATGTACACTCACACCTTCGCGCCTTTGTGTCCCTCTGTTCCTTACATGAAGCATAGTATGCAAGGTGCCCAATAGAACAGTCCCTGCTCTCAAGGAAGCTTCTAGTTCAGTGGTTTGCTATGGTCGCTTGAATAATGGCCCCGAATATGTCCTGGTCCTAATCCTTGTCACCTGTGGATGTTGTAGGTCATATTGCAAAAGGGCCTTTGCAGGTGTGATTAAGGATCTTGAGATGGGGAGACTATTCTAGGTTACCTGGGGGGGGCTCCTACACTTGATAAAAGGGTCCTGTGACAGGGAAGCAGAGGGAGATTTGTCCAAAAAACAAGGCAACGTGACTGTGCAAGCAGAGCAGATTTAGGTGCTGCCCTGCTGCCTTGTAGATGGAGAAGGGCCAGGAGCCAAGGAACACAGGGAATATACCTCTAGAAGCTGAAAAGACAGGAAAAGCATTCTCTCCTGGAACCTCAGGAAGGAGTGTGTTCTGGAAGGGCCAATATTAGAAAAATTCCTCTGGGGATTAGAAGGTGGTGGAGCAGAGAGACACTGTCATTTCACAGAAGGTAACAGTAAACAAGACGGACTGCCATAGTGTGTGGACTGTCATAAGGACACTCCTGGGTACTGTGTCCCCATAGCCTGTCTGGGTATCTCCTGTTGCACATTCAGGGCTGGGGCTGGGGGCCGACTGTGGTCTGCAGAGACTGTAGGTCCCAGCTGACACCCCGTCACTTAGACCAAGATTAACTTTAAGCCTGGGACCAGAGCACTGAGGCCTTCAAGAAAGGAATCAGGACTCACTCCTGCACCTACTGGAATCCTGGGGTATCCACAGAAATCCTACAACACTAGGTCTCCAGGACTAAGGTTGGGAGGGACAAGGTCAAATGTTCTGGGGGCAGAGGAGTGGGAGGGGTCACATCCACCAGGCTCAGTTACAGGCTCCCAGCCCCTCTCAGGATGAGCAGGGTTGATTTCAGGCAGCTCTCGCTGCTGCCACTTACTCTCTGGGTGGTCCTGGCAACTCCCCTGATGTGTCAGGCCTCAGTTTTGCCTCCAGCGAGCACACAGGTCACTGTGAGCCACAGACTGCTGGGCGGACTCGAGAGCTGGCATTGCAGGGGCCTGGCAGAGCCCTGGGCAGCTATAAGGCCCCCTAATCCATCACTCTGCCATTACCCCAACCTGAGCTTCGAAGAGTGGCCCTGGGAATGGGACCATTTCAGAGAGGTGCTCAGGGCCCCTGCCCTTACCTCGCTGGGCAGGAAGGCCATACCTGGCATCTTCCCTTTGTCCACCCTCTTGTCTCTTGCCTCCCTCTGCTTCAGCCCTCTGTCTTGCTCTGTCCCTCCTGATCCTGAGTGAGCATCTCTGGGTGGGTGTCTCCACTGTTCAGGGCATAAGGCTGGGGTGGGGCTCTTATGACTATAAAGGGGCTGGTTCTGGGAGAGGCTCCAGGAGAATCAGGTGGAAAATGGGGCTTCTGTGCAATCAAAGCTGGGACTCAGAGCTCGATTCAGACCCAGAACTGGGAGCCCAGCTGCCAAAGGAGCCCCGACACCACTGTCACCACACAGTGTCTCTGCTGGGTGTGAGCATGCCTCAAGGTATGTCACCAGCAGTATCCAGAGGTTTTCAGGCCTGCCTAGAGTTTCCAAACGCCCACCTGCCCAGCCACCAAGAGC